>NC_081410.1:649557617-649857617 GCF_030272615.1 Cryptomeria japonica
GTCATACATGTGCTATTGTTTCTAAATGTTCTTTTGTGTTGTCTACTTGGGAATGGTGCAAGGTGTCGAAATATCTTTTTGGTCTCTTGCATGTTTACCCAAAAAGATATTTTTTTATTATCTCATGTTCTCTTCTTCCATTGTGCTCGTAGTTCTACTACCTTTGGGGGATGAGGTCAATTCAATGAAATTATACTTGATATAAATTAATTATCATATGCATTTACTGACCCTAGAGTTAGTAGATCCCTTATGTTCTCTTTCTTGTCATGTGGTCTATTTCTCTTGATTTTGTCCTTTTCTGAGGGCATATCATGTTGGCATTTGCATGAATATTACATTGATGAAATATTATATTTTCATTGATGTCAATTATAACTGGTAATGATGTTGTTATGATGGTGTTTTGCAACTGGTAGGTGAGCTAGTGAAGGAAACCAATATTACTTGAGAAGCAGTGAGATCAACAGGTAACCCTACTTGTTGATGTGCCAAACCTTAACTGATGGAGCTTGGTGAATAGGTTGTATTGGTTTATGATCAAATGATGAGTGGTAATGATTATGCCACATTTTCATATTGTATGTGAAGAGTTTCAAATGGTTTTTGGTGCGTAGAGATAATGGTTTTATCTTGGGAATGAGAGAGTACATTGCATGAAGTGGAAACTGCTTGATGAGTTATAGGGATCGATTAAGCGATGTTCAAGGAGCGATTGAGGTTTCCTTGAATCATGTGCAATGATTTATATGTAATCTAACAGTCATCCTTGAACTAATTTGTTTGTAATCTCTATGAGATCTTAGGTTTGTGATGTATTACAGACCTATTGTTTTTTTTATAAGGTCGATGAGTTGTTTTGTTGTAGTGTTGGCAATTTTGGTTAAGTGTAAGTGTGATTGGTTGCCAAACTAGAAGGTGTATCTGTAGTATGTGTGAAGGTAGATAGGAGCATGAAAAGGATCTGATTATGAAGAATAGTGCTATTCACTAGATCAACAAACCCTTGTTGTTCTCTAACAATTACAATAGTCAAATCCCTTAACCGGGTAAGCTTTAATAGGATTAGTGCTATCTAAATCCTCTAACTAGGTGATCTATTAGCATGGATTTAAAATCCTCTACTGAGGTTACTCCTAACAGGGTATTGCTTCTAATAGGGCATTATAGTCAATCCCTTAACCGAGTGGTCCCTAATGGGATTTGTTCTTAACAAGACTTCTTGTAAAGCTTTAATAGGCTTGGCTCCTAACAGGGCGAACTTCAGAAGAGTTTAGAATACTTGTGGGTATTCATCCCCACCATGGTTTTTCCCATTTGAGTTTCCACATCAAAATTATTGTGTCAAGTGTTCAATGTTTTTGTGGTTATGTTTTCTCTAAATGTAGATTCAGATTTATAAGCTCTAAATGTAGATTCGGTTTTATGTTTGATAAGTAATCTGAAATATTCTTTTACTATTGTTAGTAAAGTATTTGAATGTTTTTTGTTAAAAGGTTTTGAGATTTTTAGAGTTGTTATACTGTTATTCTATTATGACAGTCAATCAGTATACTTGATAGTGATATTGCATTTGTAGTTCAGTGTTTGAACCAGTCAGTTTTGAGTTTGACTTGAGAGGTTGTTTTTGAGTTTGGTGAAAGTTTAGTCATTTTTCTATCTACTGATTCACCCCCCCTCAGTAGTTGTCTGGATCCTTATTGATTCATCATACCATCAATTGGTATCAAAGCATTTTAGGTCCTCTAGTGTCTAAGCCTAACAACTTGAGGTAAAGATATTGAAGAACATGATGAAGAAAGAACGTCCAAAGTTTAATAGGGAAAACTATAGAATATGGAGTGATAAGATGAAAATCTATATGAAGAGTCTAGGAAGTCAATACTAGGGACATGTTGTTACTCAATATGTTGCACCTAGTGGGACTATGTCTGATGATCAAAAGAAAGAGCAACAAGAAAATAATAAAGCATTGGAGGCCATTATTGGTTCTTTGTCTGATTCAGAGTATGTTGATGTCCATGGTCTAGAGACTTATGATGTGTGGAAGAAACTTGAGGAAATATATAGTGGTGATGAGTATGTGAAGATTGCCAAAGAAGAGAGTCTGAGAGGTAAATTTGATGACATGCGAATGGCTAAAGGTGAGAATATTCAACATTATAGTCAGAGGATTGAGGAGATAGTTGGTGAGATCAAAAGTGTTGGTGGTAAAGTGGAAGCTGCCACAATGGTCAGTAAGGTGTTGACAACCCTTCTACTGATATACACTATCCGAGTTGCAGCCATTCAAGAGCTAAAGTCTATTGATAAAACTAAGGTAGCTCTTGACTCCATAATTGGTAAACTTATTGCATTTGAATTAAATGGTTATGATGGTAGTGCTTATAAATCTGAATCTACATTTAGAGCTTCAGTTTCTAGCCCACCTATGAGGAAAAGAAGAGATGTTAGTCATAGTTATGAGTCTAGATCCAGTAGAGAAGTTGATGATGAAGACAATTTGATTGAGATTGAAGCATTGGTGGCCAAGTGGTTGCCTAGAGGTACCGGTAAGTACAGTGGTAAATTACCTTTGAAGTGTTTTGCATGTAACAAGATTGGACACATTGCAGATAACTTTCGTAATGGTGACAAGGAGCATAAGCGTGAGAAGTACAAGAAGTACAAAGGAAAAGGCAAAAGAGATTGTCTCATTGTAGTTGATGGTGGTATCACTGATGATGAATCTGAGGGAGATGCTAATGAAGACATTGTATTTGTTTCCATTAAAGAGGAGTCATTTGATTAGAAGGCATTAGTTTCTCACATGGATAGTTCTGATGATTGGATCATAGATAGTGGTTGTTCACACCACATGACCAGTGACTAGAGTAAATTTCTTACTTTGAAGGAATTTGATGTAGGAGTTGTGAGATTTGGAAATGACTCACCCTACATGGTAAAAGGAAAGGGAACCATTTTTCTTAATGGAAAGAGCAGTGCAGATGATGTCTATTGGGTTGAAGGATTAAAGCACAATCTTTTGAGTGTAGCTCAACTCAATGATAGGGGTTATCCATTGGAATTTAAGAATGGAATGTGCAAAATCTATGGGAGAAAAGGTGAACTAATTGGAACCAACAAGCAGACAAAAGATAACCTATTTCACCTGAATCCTAAAGTCAAGAACTGTTTGATTGCTAAAGTAGATGATAGTTGGCTTTGGCATCAAAGATTTTGTCATATAAATTTTGACAAAATTGTCAAAGTCAGTAAGTCCAAGCTGGTAATAGGTTTGCCTCAGTTGGACAAATCGGTGAATGCTCTGTGCAAGGAATGTCAGTTGGAAAATATGACATCCTCAACTTTTAAGAGAAAATATTTCTCAACAGACCAATAAGGACTAAAATTATTCAAGGTGATAGATATTTTATGATCTTCACTGATGATTTCTCAAGAATGATGTGGGTCACATTCTTGAAGGATAAAACATAAGCCTTTAGTAAGTTCAAGGAATTCAAGGCCTTAGCTGAAAAGGAAAGTGGTAAGAAGATAAAGTGTTTGAGGGCTGATCAAGGTGGTGAATTTAATTCAATGGAATTAACTAGATATTGTGAAGACAATGAAATTAAGAGGCATTTTTTTGCACCGAGGACACCACAATAGAATGGTATTGCAAAGAGGAACAACCAGTCAGTTGTTGAAGCTACTAGAATGATGCTAATGCAAGGAGGTGTAGCAAAAACTTTATGGAGAGAATCTTTCAACACAACTATCTACACTATGAACCAGATATTGGTAAAGAGAGGTAAGGATAAAACTCCTTATTAATATTGGTATGGTAGATCACCTAATGTCAGTTATTTTAATATTTTTGGTAGTAAATGTTTTATCAAGAGAGGTGAATATGTTAGTAAGTTTGAGGCTAAGAGTGATGAAGGCATATTTCTTGGTTACTCAACCAAGAGTAAGGCCTACAAATGTTACAACAATAGGACACAAAGAATCATTGAAAGTACTGATGTCCAAGTGGATGAGTGTCCTAAAGTTTTAGGAGAAACCAGTGAGGAAAAGAAGGAAGATGAACCTTACATTCTAATTTTGGAACTAGAACCGGTGAAGCTAGAAGCTGGTGAAGTGAATGTTGTAGTACCAGTTCAACTAGAACAGGTAGATTCAAAAGAAGATGATGATAGTGAGGAAGAAGAACATGAAGATACTGATCATGTCATTCCAAGGTATGTGAGACTCAATCATAATCCTGACCAGATTATTGGAGATAAAGATGGTGGAGTGTTAACTAGAAGAAGAATTAGAGAGTATTCTTGTATGACCTCCACTATTGAGCCTAGATCTGCTAAGGAAGCATTTGGAGATGATCACTGGAGTAAATCTATGGAAGAGGAGCTTGACCAGATTTAGAAGAAAAATACATGGACCCTAGTACCCAGATTGGTAAAAAAAAATGTGATAGGCACTAAATGGGTATTCAAGAGCAAACTGAATGAAGATGGAGTAGTAGTTAGAAACAAAGCTAGATTGGTATGCAAAGGTTATGCACAGGAAGATGGAGAAGACTATGGTGAGACATTTGCGCCAGTTTCTAGATTGGAAGGTGTTAGGACCCTACTTGCATTTCCAACATATAAGGGATTCAAAGTACATTAGATGGATGTGAAGTCAACATTTCTAAATGGAATACTGGAAGAAGAAGTATACATTGAGCAGCCAGATGGTTATGCTTTGGCTGATGCAAAGGATATGGTATGTAAATTGCACAAGGAACTATATGGTTTGAAACAAGCATTAAGAGCATGGTATGAAAGGCTACATTCACACCTGATGAAGATAGGTTTTCAAAGAACTAGCAAAGACAACAATATGTATCTCAAATCTGAAGGAGATAAGATATTGATGAGTGAAGTGTTTGTGGATGATATCATATTTGGATGCAATGATTCCATGAGTGATGACTTTGCAAATGAGATGAAAAGTGAATTTGGAATGTCTCTAGTAGGAGAGATAAAATTCTTCATAGGCTTGCAAATTCAACAGATGAAGAGGATGATTTTAATCACATAGTCTAAGTATGTGAAAAAGGTATTGAAGACATTTGGAATGAGTGACTGTAAATCAGTTGGGATACCAATGGTTACATGTTGTAAACTATCTAAGGAGGATGATGCTGCATCTGTTGATAAAAAGGAGTACAAATCAATGATAGGGAAACTGCATTATGTTGTTCACAACAGATCAGATATTTCTCATGTAGTTGGTTTAGTTGCCAAATTCTAGAAGAATCCAAAGGAGACACACTTGATAGCAACCAAAAGGATATTCAGATATTTGAAAGGTACTATTGACTATGGACCATGGTATCCATATGCAAGTAACTTTGATTTGAAGGTTTATATAGAAGCAGATTGGGCAGCTAATGTTGATGATAGGAAGAGAACAACTAGTGGTGCATTCTTTCCTAGAGGAAGACTTGTATCTTGGAGCAGCAAGAAGCAGAGCTTTATATCATAGTCCACTACTGAAGCTGAATATGTTGCAACATATATGAATTGTACCTAGGCAATCTAGATGAAACACATTTTGGAAGGATTCAAGCTAAAGATTATAGAACCAATAAATATTTTATGTGACAACACCACTGTAATAAATATTTCAAAGAACCCAGTGTTGCATGCTAGAACCAAGCATACTGCGTTGAAATATCATTTCTTAAGAGAGAAAGTACAGAGTAAAGATGTATTATTGGAGCATGTATCTACCAAGGAGCAGCTAGCAGACACCTTTACTAAACCTCTACCTAAGAGTACTTTTGAGTATCTTAGAGGTCAGCTAGGGGTTGTGCCCCTACATGAAGTCAATTGAGTTAATGTGGAATACATCAGTCCTGGAGCTAATTGAAGAATCTTGTAGCAGGATTGGTGTAGAGTGAAATTATTCTATAGGGGGAGCATCAAGTTGTAGATTGTTGATTTAGAACAGTGAAGTATGACACTGCATGTTTTACTTTTACTTTGGCATTATTGTCAAAGGGGGACAAGAACTATATGATTATGGGGAGAAGAATCATATGACTGATAGAGAAAAGATATATAGCCAATTACCAACTGAAGACATGGAGACTCGCTTGAAGGAGAGTACATGGTAAAATATAAACCAAGATTCCTATACACAATCATCACAATCAAGGGTATTGATATTTGTATTGTCATCAATGCCAAAGGGGGAGATTGTTGGCATTTGCATGAAGATTGCATTGATGAACTATTATGTTGTCATTGATGTCAATTATAATTGGTAATGATGTTATTATGATGTTGTTTTGCAACCGGTAGCTGAGCTAGTGAAGGAAACTGGTATTACTTGAGAAGTAGTGAGATCAATCGGTAACCCTACCTGTTGATGTGCCAAACCCTAACCAATGGATCTTGGTGAATCAATTGTATTGGTTTATGATCAAATGATGAGTGGTAATGATTATGTCATGTATGCATATTGTATGTGAAGAGTTTCAAATGGTTTTTGGTTCATAGAGATAATGGTTTTATCTTGGGAATGAGCGAGTACATTGCATGAAGTGGAAACCGCATGATGAGTTACAGGGATCGATGAAGCAGTGATCAAGGAGTGATTGAGGTTGTCTTGAATCATGTACAATGATTTATATGTAATCTAACGGTCATAATTGAATCGATTTGTTTGTAATCTTTATGAGATCTTAGGTTTGTGATGTGTTACTGACCTATTATTTTGTTTATAAGGTCGATGAGTTATTTTATTGTAGTGTTGTCAATTTTGGTTAAGTGTAAGTGTGATTGGTTGCTGAACCAGAAGGTGTATCTGTAGTATGTGTGAAGGCAGATAGGAGCATGAAAAGGATCTAATCAAGTAGAGTAGTGCTATTCACCAGATCAACAAACCCATGTTGTTCTCTAACAATTACAACTGTCAAATCCCTTAACCGGGTAAGCTTTAACAGGCTTAGTGCTATCTAAATACTCTAACCAGGTGATTCATTACCTTGGATTTCAAATCCTCTACTGAGGTTACTCCTTACAGGGTATTGCTTCTAATAGTGCATTATAGTCAATCCCTTAACTGGGTGGTCCCTAACGGGATCTGTTCTTAACAAGACTTCTTGTAAAGCTTTAACAGGCTTGGCTCCTAATAGGGCGAACTTCAGAAGAGTTCAGAATACTTGTGGGTATTCATCCCCACTATGGTTTTTCCCATTTGGTTTTCCACGTCAAAATTATTGTGTCAAGTGTTGAATGTTTTTGTGGTAATGTTTGCTATGGTTAATTTGCTTAACTGATAAATCCACTTAGATATGATAAGATGACCGACATTAATCTGAAATGTGCTTTTACTATTGTTAGTAAAGTATTTGAATGTTTTTGTGAAAAGGTTTTGAGAGTTTCAGAGTTGTTATACTGTTATTCTATTATGACAGTGAACTGGTATACTTGACAGTGATATTGTATTTGTAGTTCAATGTTTGAACTAGTCAGCTCTGAGTTTGACTTGAGAGGTTGTTTTTTAGTTTAGTGAAAGTTTAGTCAAATTTCTATCTACTGAGTCACCCCCCCCTCTTAGTAGTTCTCTAGATCCTTATTGATTCATCATACCATCATATCATAGTGGAGACATGTTTGTCTTTTGGATGCATGTATGATACCTTAAAGAAATTTATCCTAGTAAGGTGTATGCAATTTCGTTAACATGGCAGCATACACTTTTCTCTTCATTACACTTTATGCACACACCACCAATCAATTTTGGTAGTCATTTTTTAGGTTACTTAATAGATTGTGCTTTTTTCTTTGTAATCTTCCTTTGGTGGATTTCCTCACATACAATGTTTTTGTTGGTTATCCTTTGCACCCTTCCTTTGGTAGATTTCCTTGGGTACAATGCTTTCCTTGGTTATCCTTTGAGATGATTTGACTAGAATAACATAAATTGCTAGACTATTTCAGTTCTCCTTTGCATTGTTTTCTCTCTATGACTCATGTATGTTTAACCTTACTAGGCTACTATGGTCATGATTTCTCTCTTTCTATGTGTTTCTCCTTTTTTGGGGGTTTTAGATTGATGAGGTCCTAAGTCAATTTGGGGGCTTGTTGATCCTTTTCTCTTTTATGTTGTTGAAAGTATCTTATGCTTTGATCTACTTTACCATAAGTATGAATGCAATTTCATGCTCTCACTAAAGTGGAGGTTAAATATAGCATCATAAATTGTATCCCTATGCAATTTCTTGCTCAACTAGGCCCTATTCTAGCATCCTAGCCTTCTATGAAAGACATGCTTGATCCAACCCCAATTAGAATTAGCTTTGAGACCTCCTACTCATTTTGGACCTTAGGTCCCAATTTGAGGCCACACTAGGGGAGAAGGTCACCCAGGGAAACCCTCTCCTTGATGTTTGGCCCCAAATTTAATCCATAGCTTGAGAGAGATATGTAAGAAATGTGTCCTCTTTACTTTGGTTAATAACCTATTGGCTAATATGATGACATGATCTCAATTTTCCACCTCAAGTCCTCAAGAGAAAAAGATAAAGCATCAAGGCATTAAATACTAGGAGTATTTGGTAGATTTATACATTTGTGATGGCTTCCATGATCTTTTATTCCTAATTTCAACTACATTCAAGACAACACCATATCTTCATAAGCATTTCGACATCAAAGAGAGTTTGTTAATGTATGATTCAATTCTAGCCTTGACTACCTAACAACACACTTTCCTTTTTTTATTCAATTCTATTCAATTTCAAGGTTGATTCCAAAACTAGGGTTTGACTTAGGCAACCCCATTTCCACCCAATATTTTCTCTCATTTTTGTTGTGTAGGAACATGTGGCACAAATACAGAAATAGGTATAGGCTAATCATGTTGAGATCTATAGTATGCAATTCATTGGAGTAAAAAGTGTCAGGAGTGGGTTGCTCAAGGCACCCCAATCCCTCCATTTCTACCTCAAATTTTGATTATAGGTCAGTTACAGTCTATTCTCTTATCCCTTTTTAAATTGGTTTGTTTGTTTTTTGTCTTTGTATGCATGTCAAAAGCTAGATCAATTTGAGCCTATTTGGTCCTAGTTTATTTTATTCTCATTTACAATTACATAATCATCTTCAAGTACCCCACAACAAAGGATCATTTAATCCACCTAGTTCTTGAGCCTTCTTGAGGCTAGTGGATCATCTTCTTCCCAATGTGTGGTAGGGAATTGAAATAGATTCCTTGTTTGTGGATCCTATTTCCCTACCATTACAAGATGATTGCAAAATTGATTGGAATAATTTTAGTTTCGATGACTATAAAATAAAATTTAAAAAGAATCTATGATTTTATCTTGATTTAATGTTACTACTAAAAAGAGTGAATGTGAATAATTGTACATCAAAAAAAGCAGAAGATGAAAATATCAAGCTAAAGTAAAAAATTGGAGAAAATAGAGAATATAAGGAAAAACTCATAGTGAATTAAATTAACAACTTTTAGATTCAAATTGAAGAAGACAAGATGATTGTGGATTGTTTAGATTCTGATCTTCATGAAAAAATCACTGAGTGCACCAAGATTGAGGAAGAACTTGTTGCTTTGAAGAAAGAATTGGAGGAAGCTAAAAATACCTATATATCTAATAGAAATAAAGATTACTTTGAATGTTCTAAGAGAAGCATGGTGGATATAAAGGAAGAGGAATAAAATACACATGAATGCAAGAAGACAAATGCAGATGGAAGCGAATTCAGATAGTTCTAGAGATACAAGAAGAACTTCAAAAAACCTACTCCAAATCAAATTGCTCCAACTAGGTATCTTCAATATTTTAATGACAATTGATTCTCTTGTAAAAGGACTAGATAAATATGGTCATAGAGAAAGTGAATGCAAGAATGATCTGTTATGGATATGATAAATGTTATCTTTTAGTGGATATTGCTACACATGTAGTATGTTTGTGTTAGCATTATGTGAACTGGTATGAGGACATGATGACATTGTATGTTGTCATTGATGTCAATATGCTACAGATCAGAGAACTGATATGTTATGAAGAACCTATATATGTGAGATTCAGTATAACATTGTGAACCAGTATATGTGCCAAAGTGAAGTGGTGTGTTTGTTCAAGGTGAACCAGCATGTGGTTATGGGAACCGGTACATGGAAGCTTTGTATGACTACCGGTTGGTAGTCTCAACTTCAGCGTTTCTGGTTGAAGTGCTTCAAGCCTGTGTGATTCAACCAATGACTGTTGGCATTTTTGATGATTATGTTGTGATTGTCATTGATGGACACACACTTGCATTGAGATCACTTTTATATGTATGAGTTATGCTCAACTGGCAATTGTTTCCAACCGGTATGATGCATTATAGTCTTTAGACTACCGGTGTTTTTCAGAATGTTTTTACTGGTCTGAAGTGGTATGTTGACCCCAAGCGGTTTGAGGATCTCAAGCAGTACGAAGGAATGAAGTGGCATAACACATATTTCCTAGTCTTCATTATTGTCAAACTGGCAACCGGTATTTTGCTTTAACCGGTATTTTGTATGAACTGGTAATACTCTGTGATGAGTTACCATCCACCGATTGTTTGACGGTGCTGACACTTTAACGGTGCTTTTTGTGTCATGTTACAGAATATGTCTAGATGCATTAAATCTAGGAAATTGTAATGTAATCCTATTGGACTGACAAGAAATCAGATTCCTTTATAAGGACATCATGTCTAGGGTTTTTAGTTGTTGTTGGGGTTTAAGGTGGTTGATGAGTTAGAGAGAGTGTGAATGTGTTGAAGACTGAAGTAATGCTGGAATGCATTAGGAACGAGCTATCAAGGATCTAACCAAGCATATGCGCTATTAGCTAGATCACTCACTTGTTGATTACTCACATCTTCGACAAGTCTGAAGCCCTTGAACTAGGTAGGCCCAAAAGCCTTTTGTAAATCCTCTAACAAGGTGGTTCACATCTCTGGATCTAAAATCCTCTAGAAAGGTAGTCTTTAATCAGACTTATCTCCTAATAGAGATTGAGATTCCTAACATAATCTGTTCTGGTAAAGAACATTGTATGACCTTAACCGGTCTGGTTCCTATTCTACAAATAGTTACTTGTGAGTTCCATCTCACCGTGGTTTTTCCCATTTGGGTTTCCATGTCAAAATCTCTCTTGTTATGGTGTTTGTGCTTCTGTGGGTGAATGCATTATTTTCTATTTGGTTTGCATGTGTGCTAACTAGTTTGTCTGCTAAATTGTTTTACCGGTTTACTGGTAGTCTAGTAAAGTGTTTAAGTACATTGATTTTGGGCATACTAATTCACCCCCCCTATTAGTATTCATGAATTGGTATCAGAGCCAACCTTTCTATAAGTCTAACCACTTGGAAAGAGATATGGGGAAATACACTATGAGGGAACTTACTCATCAGCTGACTCAGTCCAAGCAAGCCTATGATGATCCTATGGTCAAATATAAGGCCTCTCAGGTAAAAAGGAGAGAACATGCTGAAAAATTGATGGAGCTATCTGAAAATAGTTCTCCTGATGAAGTGGACATGGAAGCCCTAATTCAAGAAGTAGAAAAGCTGAATGAATCCAATTCCAACCTAAGAAAAGAGTTGGAAGGACTGACTATTCGAATGTGCCAAGAGCTTGAGAACCGGAGGAAAGCTGAAGATCTGGTAAAAGACAAAGATCATGAAATCTCCAAGATGAAGCAAGAGATCAATGCCCTAATTGCTCAACTCCATGCAAGCAAAGTGGAAAAGAAAGACATGCAAGGAGAACTAAACATGGCCATCTCTGAGAATGCAAACTTGATGGAAACAAATGTTGCTATTTCCAAAGAACTCTCTGAGTCAAAGAAAATACTTGCTAAGTTCAACAAGAGTACTGTTAAGCTAAAGCAGAAGCTTGAATTTGTCAAACTTGTCAAGAATACTGATGGACTTGGTTATTCCAGTCATGAGGAAGGTGAGACCTCTGGAACAAATGTTGGATCATCAAAGAAATAGTTGGCATCAAAGGATAAAGGTAAGCAAAATTTTAAACATGTTTGCTTTAACTATCTTAAAGAAGGACATATTGCCAATGTGTGTAGGAGCAAAGCCTACAATAATTTTCCTTACTTTATAAACAATGTACCTAGATCAAATAAGTTCAATGGTAATTGTTATGTATACAACAAGTTTGGGCATAGAGCATCTGAATGCAAGTCTATTATGAACAACACCAGAAGATATCCTCAAAGGACTCAAGGAGTTGGTCCAGAATCTTTTGTGAACCAGAATCACAACCAGTTTAATGCCTTTAATCATTAGTCAAGAAGTGATAGCTATCAAGAAGCAACTGGATGGAGAACAAATTGTTTGATCTGTCATGGTCATGGTCGCATAGCTACAACATGCAGGAGGAAGAACGGTAACATGAATAATGGACCTTGGAGAGCACCTGGAATGGTCTGCTATCATTACAACAAACCGGGTCACATTGCCAGATTCTGCAGAATAAGAAAGAACATATCAGATGACATACTGGTCACTCTGGAAAGATTGACATTGAAACTATTCAAGCGGATATGAACAAAACCTGGAAAAAGAAACCAGGAGTGTTGCAAGAAGAACTGGTTTCTGCACCTAGTGTGGAAATAATAGAATCGACAAACTAAGCATTAGAAAAGCTTAGGGGGAGCAAACGGTGAAATGTTTCGAACCCCCAGTTTATACCAGTAAAAGACCTTAACCGATATGTGATACTTGTCATTTGGCAGAAGACTAGAGATGGTAACAAGCAAATTAGGGTTTACACCCTAATGGTGGAGCATTTATTACGGTAGGTGAGGAATATGTTTAAAAGGAATTTTCAAATCATTTCTCACTATTTTTTTTTGAGTGAAGAAGTTTTTCAAGTGCAAAGTGAAGAAAAAGTGATTTGTGTTGTGATTCAAAGAAATTTCAAAACCCTGAAGAAGATTCAGAAGCAAATATCAAACGGTCAAGAGAAGAACTCATAGAGGTGATTTAGCAACCGGTGAAGTGTGAGGCGAAGTGGAATTTGCAAGCCCTAAATTTTTGATTTTCGAAAGGTATTTTTCAAGTTTTCTATTTTATCATGGCTTCCACATCTCATGATAGTTCTAGTGCAACTGTTGATTCTATGGACTTCATACAATGAAAGTCAAAATATAATGCCTTGTCTCAAGTGTCAGCTGGTGTGATAGTGGAAGAAGGCATTTCTGATTATATAGATTGTAAAGTTGAAGACCTGGGGTGTCTCACAATCCATTCTTAGCTAGGTCTATTCTATGGGAAGGATAAAAAGATCAAACTGGAGTATAGAATCTTGGAAAAGAAGAAACTTCACAATGTAGTTTACTTCCTGAAGGATTTCATAGATGACCACATTCGAATCATTTTGAGCAGAGTTCATGGTGACAAGATGTATCTTGAGAGAACACATGATATCACACCACAAGCTATATAGGTTGTCACCAGTTTCTGCAATACAGGGGAAGTGATAGCCCTAAGGAAGATCAGCAAGACTGAAATGTCGAAGCTCACCGGTTCAGTGAGCGACTCACGTGGCATGATCTTCAACTCAATCAAGGATGATCTAGTCAAGTATGCGTACATGGTGATAGGCTACCGGACGTTCTCTACCAGTAAAATTAATTCTATCTCTGTTGCAGCGGTAAATGCCACTTATAGGATGATCAAGGAGGATGCATCGTTTGATCTGTGCACCTATATGAAAAGACAACTTATGTTGAATCTTAAGTCAATCAAACAAGACAACGCACTAAGATTCAAGTTTTGACAACTACTGGTAGGGTTATTCTTCTACTTCCAAGGTTATTTCCTAGGAGTTGGAGATATTCAGTGGTCTGCCGACCAACTGGTTACCAAGTAGATCAAAGAGAGCCTGCAAGCAGTTGGAACCGGTTACCCTAAAGTTCTGAACAAGTACTTTGATGAGTTCAGAAGCAATATGAGCCTAAGGATGAGGATATCCAGTGACATTGTCAAGAAATATGAAGAGGACATCTGCTTTATCATCAAATTGGATGAATGCTTAATGGAGGTTGTTGAGCCTAGATAGGAAGAAGTAGAGCCTATGGGCTATGAGGTAATGTATGATATGCTGGATGAGTATGCTTCTACCCTAATCGCCTCACCCCTTGATCCTAAGGCAAAGAGAACCAGCACCTATTTGGAAAGGGTTGCACTGGTTGTAGAACCCTTTGAAAAGAAAGGAAAGGCAGTGCCTTCGACATCGGCACCGGTTACTGCAGTCAGTCCCAAAGTGACCAAGCGGTCACCTGCAAAGAAGAAGCCGGAAGCGGCACCTGCCAAATTCTTCGAGAGGAAGAGGAAGACAAGGAATAATTCACCTCACTCAGAAGAAACTGTGTCTGAAGAAAAACCTAAGAAGACAAGACAAAGAATGAACCAACATCATCAGCACCAGTGAATATTGACATTTCTTCCTACAAACCTTTGACACATTGTCAAAGAACTATAAAGAATATTAGGAGAAAAGTGTTGAATGTTTGATTGATTGTTTTGATGATTTCAATGATGATGAAAAGGAAGCAATTGAATAGGAAATCATTAGATATTTATGTGTTAATGACCGATCGCCTTCTGAAATTAGATCTAAGACACCAAATTCTTTGTATAATTCTTTAGACAATAAATGGTGCATTGCCATAGAAAAGGAATAGGAAATGAGGGAGAAAATATTTCTCAACATTTTCCTGATGTCTCCAATTCAGAACTTTTCAAAGTTATGAATAAATACAAAGGCCTCTTCTTCATGAGAAGAAGAAGACTCTTGTTACTAGAAGGAAAGGGTCAAGAAGTGATCAAGGATACACATACTCATGCTCAAGAAGCCCTTAAGATGCATCAAGTGGCTGAAGCCAACAGAAAAGCTGAGCGAGAATCAAAAACTGGCAAACCAAATGAGGTGTATGATAGTGAAGAAGAACCGGTCATAGAACAAATGGACCCCATTGATGTAGACACCTTAGAAGGTGAAAATGTTACTTAGGATGCACCATCAGAAGTAACAGGACAGGAGAAGCAGGTAGAATAGGTAGAAAAGCAAAAGGAAGCAGAGGACAAAAAGGAAGAAGTAAAGAAGCAAGTGGAGGAGAAGAAAAAGAGAGAAGAAGAGGAGAAGAGAAAGGAAGCGGAGAAGGAGAAAAAGAAGGATGAAGAGGAGAAGAGGAAAAAGGAAGAGGAGAAGAAGAAGAAGGATGCAAAGGAGAAGAGAAAGGAAGTGAAGAAGGAGAAAAAGAAGGATGAAGAGGAGAAAAGGAAAAAGGAAGAGGAGACAAAGAAGAAGGATGAAGAGGAGAAGAGAAAGGAAGCAGAGGAGGAGAAAAAGAAGGATGAAGAGGAGAAGAGGAAAAAGGAAGAGGAGAAGAAGAAGAAGAAGGATGAAGAGGAGAAGAGAAAGGATGCAAAGAAGGAGAAAAAGAAGGATGAAGAGGAGAAGAGGAAAAAGGAAGAGGAGAAGAAGAAGAAGGATGAAGAGGAGAAGAGAAAGAAGGAAGAGGAGAAGAAGAAGGATGAAGAGGAGAAGAGGAAGAAGGAAGAGGAGAAGAAGAAGAATGAAGAAGAAAAGAAGTGGAAAGATGAAGAAAAGAAAAAGGAAGAGGAGAAGAAGTAGTAGGAAGAGGAGTAGAAGAAAAAGGACGAAGAAGAAGAGAAGCAGAGGAAAGAAGAGAAAAGGAAAATATAAGAAGAGGAAAAGAAAAAGACTAAAGAGGAAAAGTTAAGAGCCATAGAGAAAGAAGAAGCGGCAAAAAGCACTCAGATGGAGACTCCAAAGGCAACTAGTAGTCAAGCCAAACTGATTGACCTCACCAGTCCTATTGACCTCCAGTTTGCAAATGAAATGGAGCTACTACAAAGAATTAAGGTTGCTCAAGAATGCCTTGAAGTTATTAGGAGGAAGAAGGAGCAAGATGTGATCCAAGTTGCGGTGGACACTCTTACTAGTTTATTGCCTGACACAAACCTCCCCAATACTGATTCATCATTGGCACAATTGAAGCTCCTATGCACTGTAGTGGATGATTAGGTGCAAAGCCTAGAAGACGTAATAGAGGCAAATGCCAAGATAGAGCATCAAAAATCTCTCAACATTGCCCTGGTGAAGAAGCTAAATGAGCTCCGGTCTGATCTAAAAAAAGCTCAAAAAGACATAAGGAATGCTCTGGATGAGGGGAATCTACTACTAAGTAAGATTTGCCAACCCCATCTCTTCTGTGATGATGTGCTTGTATAGAAGAAAAAGATACAAACTGACTTGTAGTTATACATGAGCACCTTCAAGCCACCATTTGACTCTTTTACAGCTTATGGGCAAATTGTTCACCAGTTTCATATCCAGTCTACCAAAATAGAGTTGGAAACCAGCAACTGGACTCGAGATTTGTAGGAACTACAACTAGTTCTACTCCCATGCCTGCAAATACTTCAGAAATGTTATCTCAATCTAGATCCCTTAACAGTGACTCAAGAGATGAGCACAATATACGCCATGGAAGAATAGGTCTCCCAGATGCAAACAGAGAAAGAAGCGGCTACCTCCCTACTTGAGTTCTGATCCTTATCGATGAAACAATTTTTACAGGACTTTAAATCAGTTTTTGACAAGTTTTATTCTTTATTATCATAAACTCTTATTCTCTTAATACTAATGAAACATGGGTTGGTCTGTAATATTTTGTTGTCATTGTTGGCAAAGGGAGAGAAGTATAAATTTTGAATGTTTTGATGTATACTTTCATGTTATTTCTTGTGTGGGGGAAAAAGCAAGACTAGGTTATCATGCCCTAATCCTACCTCTTGTCACACATTACGGAATACGAAAGAGCCTAGAGGTATCACACAATTGGCTACTTCTTTTTGTGAAAGAGAGAGCCACAGGCTACCTATTAGGATTTCTATTCCTTTGTTGTAATTGGAAGGTAAGATTATGCAAGTCCAATTCCTAACCCTAAAATGTAAGTATGAACTAACAACAAGATTGCAGAATTGAACTTAGACAATGGAAAGCTGTAAACACAAGGATAAAAAAAGAATGCAAATGCATACCCGGAGTCAAAATTGGATTGAAAATGTTCGGGACGGGGGTGCGGGTGCCACTGTCCTAATTCTGCACCTGAAACTGCACCAGAAACTACTGTTTTGCACTCTGGAACACTGTTGAAAACTATCGAAAATGCTGTCTGTCCGGAGGACCAGGGCGCCCAGCGCCCCTGTCCTGGTAGGACCAGGGTGCCCAGTGCCCCTGTCCCAATCTTTTGCTCTGCAATTTGATGCAGAGTGCTGTCTCGACCTGTTCTCTCCGGATCTGTATCCTGTGGCATCGTCCGAGTCCCGAAACCTGCACTTATATCTGAAAAAGGGTGTATGGGCGGCTATATAGGGTTTTGCCTTAGTCAAACCCCCACTTCAATGATTTCCACCTCCACGAATAGCCAAGTTGTTTTGTAAAATGTATTGTGTGTGCAGACCTAGTGTGTGTGCAGGTCCTAAAATGCAAGAAAGCAAACTAGAGCAACCTAGAAAGTAAACCCTAATTGCTTGTAAATGATAATGTAAATGCTCTAAATCAAGATCCAAGGTGATCTAAAGCATGAATAAATGAGATATTGAAGCTTATGCAAAGACATGAAAACAACATGAAATCATACCCAACCCTCAAGGGAGAGGTACAAGCCAATCTTCAGTCGGTAATCTCCTATTGTTCTTCAATGTCTTCCAAGCCCTAAATGGATGAATGGAATTGATAAATGCTTGATAGAGGGATGTTGTAAGATGTTGAAGTCTTCAAAGATCTACTCTTTTGCTGCATATGAGGTTCTTGGAAACAAAAATCCCATCCTTTCAAATGAAGAAAGAGAGCTCTTATGTATGAAACCCTAGGTCGCAATTTCGTCTTTTGGCCAACCTAGAGATTGAATATCCCACCAATTTCTTGGGGTTAAGCTTTATTTTATGATTGGATTGCGCTCCTAAAATTTTGAGAAAAATGTCCGGGACTGTGTGCACTTCGGGCGCCACGGTCCCGACAACTTTTCACCAAATTTTTAGGGCCGTCAGATATGATGATTTTAGAGAGAATCTCGAAGTTACAGGTGATTTCGAGATGTTTTAACCCCCGAAATCAAGCCCCCAAGTTCGAAATAGGACTTAATTAGGGTTTTTGATTAGATGATGTATTGGAGGAATAACATGAAAAGGGGCACACTTTAACGAAAGGGCCCAACTTTATGATGTGAAAGATGATGAAATAGGACCTTAGACCTAACTAATTTGATTAATTAAGTGCTAAAGGAGCAATGCAATGCAAAATGTAAAATGCACTAAGGCGGGTGCTAAACTAGGTGTGAAATTGTACCACCCTAGCAAGTGCGTACAATTTATGATGCTACATTTAGCCCCCACTTTAGCGGTCATATGAGTACTACGTGCATATGCAAGCTAAAGTACAGAAAGTAAACATCATTTGAAAAAGGATATATCCATAAGTTGTCGGACGAAGCCCCCAGTGGTATCTGTAGTACACAGTTAGGAACCACACCCTACAAAACACATGTTAGATCACAAAATCACCTAATGCTTACTAAAGAAAGTGATGAAATTTGTGAGTAGCTATATGCCCCCCCTGTTTTGACTGGCTTATTAGGGAGGTGAAACAGGGTAGCATGTTTACTTGCAACAAATTGTATAAGAGAGTATTGATGAGGGATGTTCACTAAATAGGCTTCATTAGAGCACTTTTTGGAACATCCTGAGAGTAGGGGAATAAAAATACGATTCCTACGCAACAAACAGTTCAAAAATTGCATCTCCCAAACTCAAGTTATGATGAAATGAGTGATAGAGGAAAATTAGGGTTTGAAAGGTAAAAATAAAGAAATGAAAGTATATACCTTGAAAGAGACATTTGCATTTGTCACTTTGTTGTTTTCTGAATACTGTTCATTGCAGCGGAGCCCACATAGCCATCATCATGCCTTCACGATGACCGGAGCGTCCCACGAGGGTTGAGATCCTGCGCCAGGCCATGATTGACGATGAGCCACTGGACGAGGTGAGTTGACTGAACATTTGACTTTTGATTTTCCACATTTTGACTTTTTTGTGATCATTTGCAGGCCCTGAAGGCTGACTCGGGCCCCACCCAGGGTGCCATGGTCCCCCCAGGGCGCCATGGTCCCTGTGGGGCGCCCTGGTCCCCCCAGGGCGCCATGGTCCCTGACAGGGTGCCATGGTCCCAACCAGGGCGCCATGGTCCCTGACAGGGCGCCATGGTCCCAATCAGGGCTTGGCATACGATGTTCGACAGTTTGCATGAGCGATTTTGATGATTGAGTACTGATTATGGTTATGTTTTAGTGTTGCAGGGCCTCCCGTACATGAGAGAGCATACAGTGGGGCATATTTTTCGCAGTTTGTGAGATCATATTCCGCGGCTGACTCAGGCAGAGAGAGACACATTATCGATCGTGGGATTATGGTACGTGATCCTCATGCCAGCCATTCGGTTCCATCCTGCAATGCTGATGGCATTGATGGAGCGATGGGATCCTGACACATGCACATTTCATCTTCCAGTAGGGGAGCTGACGGTTACACTCGAGGATGTGTACCGTATACTTCGTCTTCCTATCAGAGGAGCGACTGTTACATACGCAACCGATCGGTCAGCAGAGGATCATCAGAGGGAGCAAGTATATTGCATAGGGAGAGTCATGCCGAGCGAGACATGAGGTCGCATCATGGTCAGCTGGCTCTTACATCCTACAGGGGAGGTACCCCTTCTGAGACGCCTTATGATCGCCATCATAGCACTAGCCGTCTACCCTAATGGGTGAGGTACGCACATGCATGGGGGTCTCACATGGTGCATCAGAGCGATGGAGAGACACAGGAGAGTGTATGCTTGGGGTCGGAGTATGCTTGCACATCTCTATCACAACCTTGAGGAGTATGTATTTGGACAGGGTTGCAATTTGATGACATGCACACTTCTGCAGGTTGGATTTTAGAGCACTTCACATGCACCAGGCTTGTTGGCTTTCTGCTGAGTACAGCTAGCGAGTGACCTAGGGTGTTTGCTTATCCACTTACCAGCAAGTGGAGATTTAGAGATCTGTTATATTGGAGAGTGATTTTTGATAGACTGACAGCCGAGGTGACAGTGTGGAGACCTTACCTGCGGATGCATAGATGGGATGGGATGGAGAGACAGTTAGCATGCTTACAGAGGAATCGCCTACTGCAGGGATGATATTCACACATCATGGTCCCTTTCTACTTTGACCGAGTATGGAGGCAGTTTAGGC
Source organism: Cryptomeria japonica (assembly GCF_030272615.1). NCBI lineage: Eukaryota > Viridiplantae > Streptophyta > Pinopsida > Cupressales > Cupressaceae > Cryptomeria > Cryptomeria japonica. The sequence goes on from NC_081410.1 coordinate 649,578,007, forward strand.
TAGAGCAGTGTGTTCCAGCCGATGTGCCCATCTATACTCGACACTCACGGGTCCTTCCCAGACCTAGAGCAGTAGCGAGACCGATGATAGATGACATCGAGACTACAAATATAGAGGGATCTGATCAGGATGTAGTCACTGATTATTCTGCAGAGCCTGGAGCACAGTGCAGGTATGTCTCATGGTTTATGAGATCATATCCAGGTCCTATCTTTCCACCGGATCACCCGACAAGCCATCCAGGCCCATGGAGACATGGAGACCGAGATGAGGACCAGGGATCCAGGTCAGAGGAGCCAGAGGAGGGAGAGGGTCATGAGGAGGCGGGAGATCCTAATCCACCTACAAGTGATCAGCCCAGTGCCGAGGAGGAGGAGGACATAGATAGAGATGAGGACGAGGAGGAGAGAACTGATGATGAGGAGAACGAGGATGCAGATGAGGATGAGGATGCAGATGAGGATAGAGATGATGAGGAGGAGTCAGATGCAGCTCCTCACCATTCAGGGGATGATACCATAGCTCTAGATCCTCCTCTTATTCCCCAACAGGGGGAACATGAGGCGATACAGAGACCTGTTCCTAGTACCGTCCAACCTACACCCATCGTGCACAGATTAGTCAAGCGAGGGGAGCCTAGTAGATCCCAATCACAGATGCTATCGTATCATGATCCCTACTAGCGTGAGGGAGACCTAGGTATAGTAGGTTTAAATTGATTATTAATGTTTTGATGATATAGAAGGGTACTAATACAAAAATCTATTCTACTGCCACAACTAATGTGCAGGAGTGGCGTTCCCTGATTCAGCAGGTAGTGACAGACATTTCCATGATAGCACAGATCCCCAGTTCCTCACAGATTGCCTATAGGCCTCAGGGGAACGCGGGTCGGCATGAGGACTTGTTTTCCCCATTCTGAGTTCAGGTAGACATATGGAGGGAGAGAGAGAGAGTCCTATCAGAGGACCTTCAGCAGGCGCGGCGAGATCTAGCAGCACGTGATCCTTATGGATAGGGATTGTAGGAGTTCCTCTCGGAGTCACTCACGGTCTATATCGCGCTACACACCCATGGGTCCACCTTCATGGCCAGATCAGGAGGGAGCGTCTAGTCAACACTCTCCAGCCACTAGTCCTAGAGATAGGAGATGATTTTATGATGTAGGAGAGGTCACATTTTGGATGTATAGTGACCTATATTTGTATACGATCCACATATATATATGTATATATACATGCTTCTCTTTTGTCTCAAATGTGTTATCTTTAATGCTTAAAACAATGTATATTTTGTTTTGATTAAATCTAATACATTTGGTAAATGTACATGTATGTTCAGAATTTAATTTCTATGCGATTGATTTCTCAATGCACCATGATTAAATTGATACATGTGTGACTTAATTTAATCAAGTACTACATTGATGATAGGGAAGAAATATGCATTAAGTCTAAGAATCATATAACTAATGTGATTTAATTTTGAACTTAAACACAACATGATACAATTCTACTTAACACATAAAGACATTGTATAATATGCTAGCATAATGGAAATGTAAATCTTTTACAACTTACATAAATGAATTCAAGACAAACTATGAAGTAAGGAAACACGCTTGTCAAGAACGAAGCAATATAGATTAAACATCATAACATTTAATTCTATTTTGCTCTAATTAGGAGATACTAACATATTACCCAATGTTGAAGAACTGAAAAGAAGATAAATAAGGAATGAAGAATTAAGCATAATATCTACGCAAGTGCATAGCATTTATAGGTTCTTTAAGAGGCGTACCGTCTACATCCGCTATTTTGTAAGCACCTGATCCATAATCCTCAATAATGATATATGGTCCAAGCCAATTAGGACTAAATTTTCCCTTTTCTGCAGGTAAGGCATTCACATTGCGCTGATTCTCATAAAGGACTAAGTCACCTACTGAGAAGGAACATTGAATAACCTTATCATTATAGCTTCGTTGTAGAGTTTTGTGATACGCTTGAATATGCTCAAGAGCGTTTATATGCTGTTCATCAAGCATCTCAAGCTGTTGAAGTCGTTGTTCTCTATAAGAGTCACCATCTACTATACCTTTGAGAGAAACCCTAAGTGATGGAATCTCTAGCTCTAAAGGCAAAATAGCATCAGCACCATAAACAAGATTATAAGGAGAAGTTCCCGTAGCAATTTGCACACTCGTTCGGTAGGCCCAAAGAGCATAGATTAGCTGGTTACTCCAATCCTTACCATGCTTATTCATAGTTTTGCGAAGAATTTGTTCGATTATTTTATTGGATGATTCGGCTTGACCATTTGACTGAGGATAGTATGGTGTAGAAAATCGATGTTTGATATGATACTTCTTGAGGAATTTCTTCACGTCCTTGTTCTTAAATGATGTCCCATTATCTGAGATTATAGTAGAAGGTATCCCGAATCGAGAAATGATATTTTCTAGAAGAAATTGACAAATCACTTCAGCAGTGGTAGAGCGAAGGGGAATAGCTTCTACCCACTTCGTAAAGTAATCTGTTGTAGTTATAATGAAGGTGTGTCCTTGAGATGAAGGAGGAGATAATTTACCAATAAGATCCAAACCCCATGCGGAAAAAGGCTAAGAAGCTACTTGAGAACGGAGTTCTTGGGCAAGAGCATGAATCAGATTATTATGTTGTTGACATTGATGACATTTCTTAACAAATGAAAAAGAATCCTTCTGCATAGTTTGCCAATAGTATCCCATACGAAGCAATCTATGAACCAAGGATTTGCCTCCAAAATGCCCCCCACAGGCACCTGAATGTGCCTCTTCTAGAGCAACGGGGATTTCAGATTTGTTAAGACAGCGAAGGAGAAGACCATCATAACCCCTTCGGTAAAGGACATTAGAAAGAATGATATATCTAGCAGACAGCTTGCGGATTCTTGCCCTAGTGTTTTTATTAGTAGAATCAGGAAAGGTACCATCAGTTAAATATCTTACGATATGCGAGTACCATTCATCTGAGTCTATAAAGTCACAACATGTTACCAGACTAGGATCGTCTACAATAGCTGGAGAAATAAGATTGTGAATAACAAATTTAAGATCAACCACAGGGTCCTCTAAAGATACAAGAGAAGCCACACATGCCATTGCATCTGCATGTCGATTATCTTTTTCGAGGAACAGGTTCCATGGTATAAGAATCAAATTTTTGTAATAAAGAGATGGCAAGGTCTTTATATTGTGATAATTTGTCTTGTTTTGCTTGATATATTCCTGTTACTTGTCTTATAATCAATTGCGAATCTCCATAGATATGTATGTGTTTTATGTTCAGAGCTAAGGCTCCTTTTATTCCCGCTATAAGAGCCTCATACTCAGCAATGTTATTGGTACACAGGAAATTTAGATGATAGGATAAGGGAATGGGTTTCTTTGTAGGAGAAATCAGAACAACACCTGCCCCCGATCCTGTATGACACTTAGAGCCATCAAAGTATAACTTCCAAGTTTCATCTTTCTCTATGGAAAGAATGAAGTCGTTAGGAAAAGACTCAGGGTTAGGGAAGGAGAAAGGTGAAGGGGCCTCAGCTAGGTGATCGATCAACGCTTGCCCTTTAATTGCTCTTTGTGAAACAAATTTAAGGTCAAATTCAGTTAACATCATAACCCACTTAGCTAGGCGTCCTGATAAATTAGTTTTAGAGAAAAGATGCTTCAACAGATCAAACTTTACCATGACATGGACTTCTGAGTTTAAGAGATAATGTCTCAATTTCTGAGTTGCAAACACCAAGGCCAAGAATTGTCTTTCTATTGCAAAATATCGGGTCTCATAATCGAGTAAGGTACGACTTATGTAAAAAATTGGACATTCTTTACCATCTTTATCATGTTGTGCCAATAATGTTGCAAGAGCATGAGAGGAAGCAGCTGTATACAGAAGGAAGGGTTTGGAAGGTTCGGCAGGTTGAAGAATAGGAGGACTAGCCAAATACACTTTTAAATCTTCAAATGCTTGCTGACAATCCTCATTCCATTGAAAAGTGATATCCTTTTTAAGGAGTTGAGTAAAAGGAAAGGTATGATCCGCAAGTTGAGACACGAACCTACGAATGGCTTGAATCTTTCCTTGTAAGCTTTTAAGTTGAGACACATTTCTAGGAGGTGGCATGTTGACAATAACATCTATTTTCTTAGTGTCCACCTCAATCCCACGATGCGAAACTATGAATCCTAATAGTTTTCCACTATCCACACCAAAAACACATTTTCGGGGATTCAAGCGCATGTGATATTTACGAATTCTTTCAAAGATTTGACGAAGGATTTTAATATGATCCATGCGAAGAAAGGATTTGGCTAAAATGTCATCAACATAATCCTCTAAAATCTTATGCATATAATCATGAAAGATAAGGGTCATAGCTCGTTGATAAGTTGCACCAGCATTTTTAAGTCCAAAAGGCATCATTATCCAACAAAATGTACCCCAAGGAGTGGTGAAAGCGGTTTTGAATTGATCTTGAGGGTTAATAAAAATTTGATTGTATCCTGAAAAACCATCCATGAAGGATAACAAGGCATGTCCTGCCGTAGAATCAACTATCATGTCAATGTTTGGAAGAGGAAAATCATCTTTTAAAGAAGCCTTATTTAGATCCCAAAAGTCGGTACACATTCTTATTTTGTTATCTAGTTTAGCCACAGTGACAATATTTGAAATCCATGGGGAATAATCAATAGGGTGGATAAATCTAGCCTCCAATAACTTTTCAATCTCAGCCTTAACAAGCAGAGCCACCTTAGGATTCATTTTTTGAATCTTTTGTTTCACGGGCTTAGCATCAGGAACTAAGACAATGTTATGAGTAACAATCTTAGGATCTATACCAGGCATGTCAGAGTATGTCCAAGCAAAGATCTCGGGGAATTCATGCAATAAATCTTCATATTGTTTTTGTTCCTCTTCATCCAAACATTTTCCAATTTTAATAACTTTCTCTTTATTGCAAGGGTCCATCTTAACATCAGTGGTGTCACTTATGAGAAGATTACTTTGTTGAGGAGTATCCTTTAGCTGAGGGAATTCTTTCACAATCTCATCATTATCCGTCTCTTTTCCAAAGTAGGCTTCAGTGTTCAAACAATAAGGGAGTCCCCTATTGTGATGATAACGAGGAAGAGTGTCATATGCTCCTAAAAATTCAGCTAAAGCATCATCGGTAGGGAAAATGTCAAAAGCACAAGCACACGAAGGATCCCCATCAATATACTCAGGGTGTTGCATTGATAGAGATGTAGAAATAACATTAACACTAATGCATGGTCTTTTGAAAGCTTTAGTGTGCTTGTAGGGATTATAGCCAAGTCCAAAGGCATAACTGTGAAAATTAGTCTCTAGAGGAACTTTTATCCCTTGTTCATGAGCACCACAACCATTTCCATGATACCCATGCTTAGCAAAAATGCGAAAACCACAACCATAGTGATCAGCCATTTCAGGAAGAGAAGGTGGTTTTTCATAAGACAAAGAATCAAACTCTTCATAATTAGAGGTGTGAGGAGAAAAAGTTTGAGAAGCGGCCACAAAATTATTACTCATAGGTTCGGGTAAGATTGATTGATTTTTAGCTTCTTCCTTCTTTTCAACTTTAAGCTCTCTAGAAGGAACCTTATCAAGAGATCCCCAATCGTCTTCTTCGAGGATCTTCTCAGGATCAAAATCCTTCTTATGTGTAGTTTCAAGTCGAGAAGAATCTTCTTCAAGAGCTCCAGACTCATCCAAAGAATTTTGATCATTGGAGAGTGAGGATTCACCGATAGGTATCTTATTTAAAGAGTCATCACTAGATGAGGACGGCTTAGAAGAACACGCCTTGGAAGTAGATGTTTGCAAACAAGCTTGAAAATTAGTATCACCTATCAAGGTATATGTCTTATTGTTATAAATAAATTTAACTTGTCTATGCAATGTAGAGGGGACAGCTTGCATACTGTGAATCCAAGGTCTCCCTAGTAGCAAGTTGTACATTAGATTTCCTGACACACATTGAGACCAGAACCATTATCCACTAGTGTTCGTCTTATAGCAGTGTCTTTCATGATAACCACAATCATCAAGGGATCATATTGTTGTTGGATTTCACTAGTAGGCAACTCATCTTGGGTAAACACAATTTGAGCTTTAGGATTCATCACAGAGTTAACCAAAGATGCTATATTACTAGATGCATTCGGTGGAGGAACATTCAAATCTTTCAAGGCATCTTGTAACATTCCATGATGAGCGGAAGAAGTTTGAATCAAATCCCAAAGGGATATCTTAGCAGGGGTAGCTTTAAGTTGTTCTATGAGATCATATTCCTTACTAAGAACTTGCGAAATACGGGGAGCTTGTGGAAGAATCAGTTGAGGATTCGGAAGAGAAACTGGGATAACAGGAGGAGGACTAGGCTGCCTATTATTTCTGGTATGATAAGTATGGGCAACCGCATGATAACTCTCTCTAGTTATTTGCTTGGCATAACTATAAGGACTTATAGGTTTTCTTCCTTGCACAATGATGATTGGTTTATTCAGAGTACGAAAGGAATCATGACCATACCCTCCTTGGACAGTAAGGAGAGGTGATTTAGGAACTTGAAATGTGGGAGAAGGATAAGCTCCTTGGACTTCAAAGAGAGGATTTTTATGCTCATTCAAGTTTATCATGTTAACTAATTTAGAAGTCTTGTTCTTGTTTAAAGATTTCGATAAAGCCACAAAGTCATCAAGAGCATCATCCAACAAAGCATGATCATATCTATCAAAAGGTTTATCTTTTGATTCAAAAGGAGACATCTCCTCATAGAGGGGATTGTTGAAAACAACCATGTTACTAGATTTAGTGGAAGAGTTGATAGGAATGTACCCTTGAGAGGACTCATTCACCTTATCTTTCTCATCGCAACGAAATGGCATAGTAACAAGGTTTATGAGTTTTTGGTAAAATGAAGGTTTGGTATCTTTAGGGTTCAAAAACTCATCTAAAGATTCATCTAATTCATCTTGGCTATACTCATAATAATCATCATAAGCATGAACATTTTGCAAATAAAAGTCTGACATTCTAAAATAAAAGTTGCATAAAATTTAAACATACAATGTAAAGAAACACACTCTTTTTTTTTTTTTTTTTAATGAAAACACACTAAATCTAGATCTAGATCTAACAAATGCAATGCAAGAAGAAGCAAAGATAGATTCACGTCAGGTTCACCAAAATGTGTGGGGGAAAAAGCAAGACTAGGTTATCATGCCCTAATCCTACCTCTTGTCACACATTACAGAATACGAAAGAGCCTAGAGGTATCGCACAATTGGCTACTTCTTTTTGTGAAAGAGAGAGCCACGGGCTACCTATTAGGATTTCTATTCCTTTGTTGTAATTGAAAGGTAAGATTATGCAAGTCCAATTCCTAACCCTAAAATGTAAGTATGAACTAACAACAAGATTGCAGAATTGAACTTAGACAATGGAAAGCTGTAAACACAAGGATAAAACAAGAATGCAAATGCGTACCCGGAGTCAAAATCAAACTAAAAATGTTTGGGACGGGGGCGTGGGCGCCACTGTCCTGATTCTGCACCTGAAACTGCACCGGAAACTACTGTTTTGCACTTTGTAACACTGTCAAAAACTGTCAAAAATGTTGTCTGTCCGGAGGACCAGGGCACCCAGCGCCTCTGTCCCAGGGACCAGGGCACCCAGCACCTCTGTCCCAGGTACCAGGGTGCCCAGTGCCCCTATCCTGGTAGGACCAGGGCGCCCAGCGCCCCTGTCCCAGTCTTTTGCTCTGCAATTTGATGCAGAGTGCTGTCTCGACCTGTTCTCTCCGGATCTGTATCCTGCGGCGTCGTCCGAGTCCCGAAACCTGCACTTATATCTGAAAAAGGGTGTATGGGAGGCTATATAGGGTTTTGCCTTAGTCAAACCCCTGCTTCGGTGATTTCCACCTCCATGAATAGCCAAGTTGTTTTGTAAAATGTATTGTGTGTGCAGACCTAGTATGTGTGCAAGGTCCTAAAATGCAAGAAAGCAAACTAGAGCAACCTAGAAAGTAAACCCTAATTGCTTGTAAATGATAATGTAAATGCTCTAAATCAAGATGCAAAGTGATCTAAAGCATGAATAAATGAGATATTGAAGCTTATGCAAAGACATGAAAACAACATGAAATCATACCCAACCCTCAAGGGAGAGGTACAAGCCAATCTTCAGTCGGTAATCTCCTATTGTTCTTCAATGTCTTCCAAGCCCTAAATGGATGAATGGAATTGATAAATGCTTGATAGAGGGATGTTGTAAGATGTTGAAGTCTTCAAAGATCTGCTCTTTCACTGCATATGAGGTTCCTGGAAACAAAAATCCCATCCTTTCAAATGAAGAAAGAGAGCTCTTATGTATGAAACCCTAGGTCGCAATTTCGTCTTTTGGCCGACCTAGAGATTGAATATCTCGCCAATTTCTTGGGGTTAAGCTTTATTTTATGATTGGATCGCACTCCTAAAATTTTAGGAAAAATGTCCAGGACCATGTGCACTCCGGGCGCCACGGTCCTGAAAACTTTTCACCAAATTTTCAGGGCCGTCAGATATGATGATTTTAGAGAGAATCCCAAAGTTACAGGTGATTTCGAGATGTTTTAACCCCCGAAATCAAGCCCCCAAGTTCGAAATAGGACTTAATTAGGGTTTTTGATTAGATGATGTATTGGAGGAATAACATGAAAAGGGGCACACTTTAACGAAAGGGCCCGACTTTATGATGTGAAAGATGATGAAATAGGACCTTAGATCTAATTAATTTGATTAATTAAGTGCTAAAGGAGCAATGCAATGCAAAATGTAAAATGCACTAAGGCGGGTGCTAAACTAGGTGTGAAATTGTACCACCCTAGCAAGTGCGTACAATTTACGATGCTACATTTCTGTTAAGAAGTAGTATACATTGTATTTTCTACAAAAGGGATAGTGTATATGCTTAGGGGGAGTAATTTTGATTATGGCATATTTTTTGTTGTAAAACACTTAGATGTCAAAAATTTCCTAAGTGTTGCCATCAATGCCAAAGGGGGAGATTGTTGGCATTTTTGATGATTATTTTGTGATTGTCATTGATGGACACACACTTGCATTGAGATCACTTTTATATGTATGAGTTATGCTTAGCTGGCAATTGTTTCCAACAGGTATGATGCATTATAGTCTTTAGACTATCGGTGTTTTGCAGAATGTTTTTACTGGTCTGAAGTGGTATGTTGACCCCAAGTGGTTCGAGGATCTCAAGTGGTACGAAGGAACGAAGCGGTAGGAACACATATTCCCAGTCTTCATTATTGTCAAACCGGCAACCGGTATTTTGCTTTAACCAGTATTTTGTATGAACCGGTAATACTCTGTGATGAGTTACCAACCGACATTTTGTGATGAGTTACCATCCATTGATTGTTTGACGGTGCCGACACTTTAACGATGATTTTTGTGTCATGTTACAAAATATGTCTAGATGCATTCAACCTAGGAAATTGTAATGTAATCCTATTGGACTGACATGAAATCAGATTCCTTTATAAGGACATCATGTCTAGGGTTTTTAGTTGTTGCTGGGGTTTAAGGTGGTTGATGAGTTAGAGAGAGTGTGAATGTGTTGAAGACTGAAGTAATGCTAGAATGTATTAGGAATTAGCTATCAAGGATCTAACCAAGCAATCTATGCTATTAGCTAGATCACTCGCTTGTTGATTACTCACATCTTCGACAAGTCTAAAGCCCTTAACCATGTAGGCCCAAAAGCTTTTTGTAAATCCTCTAACAAGGTGGTTCACATCTGTGTATCTAAAATCCTCTAGCAAGGTAGTATTTAATCGCACTTATCTCCTAACAGAGATTGAGATTCCTAACAGGATCTATTCTGGTAAAGAACATTGAATGACCTTAACCGGTCTGACCTTAATCGGTCTAGTTCTTATTCTGCAGATAGTTACTTGTGAGTTCCATCTCACCGTGGTTTTTCCCATTTGGGTTTCCACGTCAAAATCTCTTCTATTATGGTGTTTGTGCTTCTGTGGGTGAATGCATTATTTGTTATTTGGTTTGTATGTGTGCTAATCGGTTTGTCTGCTAAACTATTTTACTGGTAGTCTAGTAAAGTGTTTAAGTACATTGATTTTGGGCATACTAATTCACCCCCCCTCTTAGTATTCATCAGTGAATTTGTGTGATGAGTTAGTATTGTAACATAGAACAGATTGTGTTGCCACGTTAGTCTTGTGCACATGAAGGAGATTGTTCCTATCTACCTCGAGAATGTGTGAAGTTTGTAAATGGTGAAAATGCATGATGGGTTATCAGCCGCCATGAAAGTGGTGGAGAATGAACGATGGAGAATGTCTTGAGATCAGTTCAAGACGGTTGCATTTAATGAAATATGCTCAATAGTCAGGATTGAACCATTTGAAGTGCTTAACCTAAAAAGTTTAGGGTTCAGGGTTTATGCTACCGACCTATCTATTTCCTATAAGGTCAAAGTTGTGTTTCTTTCTAATGTTGTTGGAAAAATTTGTGTGTGTGTATCCAAGTGAAGAGATATGTGATTCTTTCGAGACCAGAGGAAAGAAGTGATATCTGCAAAGTGTAAGTGCAGAAGGTGAAGAGGAGCTAAAGTGGATCTGCATTGGCATTGAGTGTTGTTACCAGATCATTGTAATACCTATTGATCTCTAACCTCTTCAACAGTCAGGAAATCCCTTAACAGGGTAGCTTTAACTAACTTACTATAAATCCTTTGAGAGGGTGACTCAAAACCATTGAGTTCTTGAAATCCTCTAACAAGGTAACCTTTAATAGGGTTTAACCCTTAACTGGGTATTCTAGCCATCCCTTAACCAGTTGATCCCTAATAGGATCGGTTCCTAACAAAACCTATTGTATCAGTCTTTAATCGGACAAGGATCCTAACAAAGAGAACTTCTAAAGAGTTCAAAACAGCTTGTGGGTATTCATTCCCACCATGGTTTTTCCCAGTTGGATTTCCACGTGAAAAATTTGTGTGTCATGTGTGGTGTTTTTCATGTGATGGTTTAAGTGATTTGTGTCTGAAGGTAGATCATACTGAACTAGCTGTTATTATATTTCTGATGATAGATTACCTGTTCATGCATAAGGGTGAAATGAAAGTGTAGTATTAAGTTTTGTGGAAAGATAAGTGTCAACCGGTTTATGCTTGTCTCAGTTATTCTAGGTTTTGCCAGTTGTACTCTATTTTAGACCAGTGTTACTGTTGGCCAGTAATTTGCAATTTTTATTGTCTAACCAATTTTAGGTAAGTGTTTTTTACTGTACTTTTTCACCCCCCCCCTCTCAGTACCGATTGGTACTCACCATTCATCATTGAGTTATCAAATGGTATCAGAGCATCCCCCAAGTCCTCTATGTCATAAGCTTAACCGCTTGAGGAAAAGATCCTAGTCTAATGATGAAGAAGGAAGGTCCAAAGTTCAATAGAGATAATTTCAATATATGGAAAGATAGAATGAAGATTTACATCAAAAGCATGGGTGCTCAACATTGGAGCTATGTTGAGAATGCATTTGTTATTCCTACTGGTACTCTCACCGATGATCAAAAGAGAGAAATATAGGAGAATGGGCAAGTCATGGAAGCCCTAATTAGCAACTTATCTGACATTGAGTTTATTGATGTCCAAGATAAAGATAAACCCAAAGAAGTATGGGACACTCTTGAGAATATCTATGGTGGTGATGAGCATGTAAAACAAGCTAAGGAAGAAAGCCTTAGAGGGAAGTTTGAAGATATGCAGATGGTTGAAGGTGAGACCATTCAATAGTATGGAATAAGAATCAAAACTGTTGTTGGAGATATCAATAGTGCAGGTGGTAAAATGGAAGATTCCACTATGGTAAGCAAAGTTCTAAGATCCTTATTACCGGTCTATGCAATAAGGGTTGCTGCTATTCAGGAGTTGAGATCAATAGACAAAACTAAGGTATCCTTAGACTCCATCATTGCAAAGTTGACAGCCTATGAGCTAAATAGTTTTGATGGCAGTGTTCATAAGATTGAATCAGCTTTTAGAGCTTCTATTGTGCCATCCAGAAAAGGAAAAGAAGCAAGCACTAGTGGTGAACCAAGACAGAGTAGAGAAATGGATGATGAGGAGATCCTGATGGAATTTGAAGCTCTTCTTGCTAGGAAACTTCCTAAAGGAATGGGTAAATACAGAGGTAAGCTCCCGCTGAAATGCTTTTCTTGTAACCAGATAGGACATATTGCTATAAACTATCCTAATGGTGACAACAAGGACAAACTAGAGAGGTTCAAGAAAGTCAAAGGAGGAAACCAGAGAAACTATTTTGTTGCAGTTGATGAAGGTGTCACAAATGAGGAATCAGAAGATGAAGAGAGTGAAGATATTGTGTTTGTTGCAGTAAAGGAAGATGTGTTAGACAAGAAGGCTCTTGTCTCTTGCTTTGATAATTCCAATGAGTGGATTATTGATAGTGGTTGTTCTCACCATATGACTGGTGACCGAAGCAAGTTTCTATCCTTGGAAGAGTATGATGGTGGTGTGGTGCACTTTGGTAGTGATGCACCATGTATGGTCAAAGGCAAAGGGTCTATCTCTCTGAATGGAAAGAGTAGTGCTGACAATGTGTATTGGGTTGATGGTCTTAGACACAAAATTTTGAGTGTTGCCCAGCTGAATGATAGTAGATTCACTCTTAAATTCAAGAATGGAGTGTGCCGAATCAAAGGAAAGAATGGTGAAGTGGTGGCCATTGGTATGCAGACCAAAGGTAACCTGTTTTAGCTGAATGCAAATATCATTACCTATCTTATGGCTAAGTTTGATGATAGCTGGATATGGCATAGGAGACTCTGCCATGCAAACTTTGATAACATTGTGAAGGCTAGTAAGATGAAGGCAGTCAGAGGATTGCTGGTGCTGAGCAAACCAGAAAATCCTTTGTGCAAAGAATGTCAACTGGGGAAAATGTCTTCCTCAACTTTCAAAGGTAAATCTTTCACTGCGGACAATTTACTTGATCTTGTGCATACTGATTTGTGTGGTCCGATGAAAACTAGGAGTGTACAGGGAGATAGGTATTTCATGATTCTGATTGATGATTGCTCAAGAATGATGTGGGTCACATTGTTGAAAGATAAGTCTAAAGCTTTCGGAAAGTTCAAAGCTTTCAGAGCACTGGTAGAAAAGGAAAGTGGTAGAAGAATCAAATGCCTTAGAACTGATCAAGGAGGAGAGTTCAATTCTAGAGAATTCAACCAATATTGTGAAGAGAATGACATCAAGAGGCAACTGTCTGCCCCCCTGACTTCACAATAGAATGGCCTAGCAGAGAGGAACAACTAGACTGTGGTTGAAACAACAAGAACAATGCTGATCCAAGGAAAGGTTGCTCACACCTTTTGGAGAGAAGTAGTGAGCATTGCAGTTTACACAATGAACCGGGTACTCATCAAGAAAGGTAAGGATAAGAATCCTTATGAGTATTGGACCGGTAAGACACTAGTGGTAAGCTACTTTAAAGTATTTGGTAGCAAATGCTATATCAAGAGGAGTGAACATCAGAGTAAGTTCGATGCAATATGTGATGAGGGAATATTCCTAGGGTATTCCACCAAGAGCAATGCTCTCAAGTGTTTCAATAATAGGACTTAGAGAATTACTGAAAGCATCAATGTGAGAGTTGATGAAACCTCTAAGAAAATTGAGGAAACCAGCAGTGAGCAAGCAGTAAATGAACTGGTTGTAACCTTCTAGGAACTGGTTGTAACCTTCTAGGAACTAGTTGCCAATCAACCAGGTACCAGAAATAGTGCTCCTAGACTGGTAGATGTTGATGATGATGAAGATGAGGATAATGAAGGAAAGCAAGAGGAAGATGTTAAGAACATACCCAGGTATGTCAAACTCAATCATGATCCAAAGTAGATCATAGGAGATAAGGATGCAGGAATTCTTACAAGAAGAAAGATTAGAGAATACTCATGTATGATCTTTGAATTTGAGCCTAAATCATTCAGAGAGGCACATAAAGATGAAGACTGGATCAAAGAAATGGAAGAGGAAATTGAATAGATAGAGAAGAATGGTACATGGTCTTTGGTACTCAGGCTGGAGCATAAAAATGTCATTGGTACCAAATGGGTTTTCAAAAACAAGCTGAATGAGGATGGCACTGTGGTAAGGAACAAAGCCAAATTGGTATGTAAAGGATATGCCCAAGAAGAAGGAGAAGACTATGGAGAAACCTTTGCTCCAGTAGAAAGATTGGAAGGAGTTCATATGCTTCTTGCATATGCAGCTTTTAAAGGATTCAAAGTATATCAAATGGATGTAAAATCTGCATTCCTAAATGGTGTACTTGAAGAGGAGGTCTATATAGAGCAACCAGATGGGTTTGCCCTATCTGAAGATAGTGACATGGTGTGTAGGCTACATAAAGCCTTATATGGTCTAAAGCAGGCACCTAGAGCATGGTATGAATGCCTGCACTCCCATCTTGTGAAGATTAGATTTGAGAGAACAAGTGAAGATAGCAATATCTACTTGAAAGAAGAAGGAGATCAGATTTTGATCTATGAGGTATTTGTTGATGACATTATCTTTGGTGGAGATGACAAGATGAGTCATGGGTTTGCAGATGAGATGAAGAAAGAGTTTGAGATGTCACTCATAGGGGAGATTAAGTTCTTCATTGGATTGCAGATTCAGTAGATGAAAGATGGAATGTTTATCACTCAGTCCAAGTATGTCAAAGAGGTGTTGAAGACCTTTGGCATGGAAGATAGAAAACCGGTTGGTACACCAATGGTGACCGGTTGTAAACTATCCAAAGAGGATGACTTGGCATTGGTTAATGAGAAGGAATACTAATCAATGATTGGTAAGTTGCATTATGTAGTGCATAGAAGACCGGATATTGCACATGTAGTTGGCATTACTGCAAGGTTTCAAAAAAGTCCAAGAGAATCTCACTTGATTGCAATCAAGTGGAATCTTAGGTATCTGAAGGGAACTATTGATTATGGATTGTAGTATCCATATAGCAAGGATTTCAACTTGAAAGTATTCACAGTTGTTGATTGGGCAAGTAATGTGGATGACCGAAAGAGCACAACCGGTGGTGCATTCTTTCTTGGTGGTAGACTGGTCTCATGGATGAGTAAGAAGCAGAGTTGTATCTCTTAGTCTACAATGGAAGCAGAGTATGTTGCAGCTTTCATGAACTACGCTCAGACAATTTGGATGAAGCATGTATTAGATGGCTTCAAAGTTCCTATATCTGAACTGGTAAGTATATTCTATGACAATACTAGTGCAATTAACATCTCCAAGAATCCGGTTTTACATTCTAGAACCAAGCACTTTGAGCTTAAGTATCATTTCTTGAGAGAAAAGGTTTAGAACAAAGAGATTGCACTGGAACATGTTTCCAGTAAGGAGCAGTTAGCAGACATATTCACCAAGCCTCTCCCAAAGGCTACATTTATGTACTTAAGAGGTGAATTAGGGGTGTTGCCCCTTCAGGAGGTGAACTAAAAGTATATGCTTCACATCAGTCAGGTATTGCATAGTCAATTTTTTTTTTGTAGGATTGATGTGTTGAAGGATGCTACTCCTCAGGGGGAGCAACATAATGGAACAGGGAAGCTTGTGCCTCCACTTTGGCATTGTTGTCAAAGGGGTAGAAGAAGTGAAGTGGAGAGAAGATATCTACAGAAAGTGTGGGAGAAGATGTGAAGTGGAGAGATATCTTTGTATATTTCCATCAATGCCAAAGGGGGAGATTGTTGGCATTATGTGAACCGGTATGAGGACATGATGACATTGTATGTTGTCATTGATGTCAATATGCTATAGATCAGAGAACCAATATGTTACCAAGAACCGGTATATGTGAGATATGGTATAAAATTGTGAACCGGTATCTGTGCCAAAGTGAAGCGGTGTGTTTGTTTAAGGTGAACCGGCATGTGGTTATGGGAACCGGTACATGGAAGCTTTGTATGACTACCAGTTGGTAGTCTCAACTTCAGGGTTTTTGATTGAAGTGCTTCAAGCCTGTGTGACTCAATCGGTGACTTTGTGTGATGAGTTAGTATTGTAACACAGAACATATCATGTTGCCACGTCAGTCTTGTGCACGTGAAGGATATTGCATGAAGGAGATTCTTCCTATCTACCTCGGGAATGTGCGAAGTCTATAAATGCTGAAAATGTGTGATGGGTTATGAACCGCCATGAAAGCGGTGGATAAAGAATGATGGAGAATGTCTTGAGATTGGTTCAAGATGGTTGCATTTAATGCAATATGCTCAACAGTCAGGATTGAACCATTTGAAGTGCTTAACCTAAAAAGTTTAGGGTTTAGGGTTTATGCTACCGACCTATCTGTTTCCTATAAGGTCAATGTTGTGTTTCTTTCTAAAGTTGTTGGCAAAAGTTGTGCGTGTGTATCCAAGTGGAGAGATACATGATTCTTGCCAGACTAGAGGAAAGAAGTGATACTTGCAGAGTGTAAGTGCAGAAGGTGAAGAGGAGCTAAAGCAGATTTGCATTGGCATTGAGTGCTGTTACCAAATCATTGTAATACCTGTTGATCTCTAACCACTTCAATAGTTGGGAAATCCCTTAACAGGGTAGCTTTAACCGGCTTACTGTAAATCCTTTGACAGGGTGACTCAAAACCATTGAGTTCTTGAAATCCTCTAACAAGGTAACCTTTAACAGGGTTTAACCCTTAATCAGATATTCTAGCCATCCCTTAACTAGGTGATCCCTAACATGATCGATTCCTAATAGAACCTATTATATCAGTCTTTAACCAGATAAGGCTCCTAATAGAGCAAACTTCTAAAGAGTTTAAAATAGCTTGTGGGTATTCATTCCCACCATGGTTTTTCCCAGTTGGGTTTCCACATGAAAAATCTATGTCATGTGTGGTGCTCTTGTTACTACTTATCAAATTGCCATTAGTTTTATATCCAAAGTCATTCTATATACTCTAGTCGATTACTACTACCAAGATATTGAGTCGGTATGCACAGTCTAGTCGGTTACAGAAGAAAGCAGTCACAGAACGCAGTATACACCGAGCTGTCTACTGAGTATCCTTTTATGTCTACCGAGTAGCAAAGATGACACACCAAGTTCATATACATTTAGTGAAACGTGTTACTAGATTCATTGAACCTGGACATGCATATGAAAACGTGTTACAAGATCGAGGCACATCTAACCGTTATCACATTGGAAATTGCACTAGAAGATTGTGTATGATTTTGAGGCCATCTAACCAATGAAATATTTTGCATGGTTATTCATTCAATAAATCATGTTTGTAAGATCAAAGCAATGAATGGATCACCGTCTTAAGAGATCTATTTATACAACATGATTTACATGTGTGTATGTGTGTAAGAAGACTGTTACAGAGACATAGAGGTCACCAAGATGGTTTTCAGAGAACAATCAAAGAACAGAGTAAACAGAAGGGTTTACTGAGTTACTATATGGGTTAACGAGGTATGCTATAAGCAAGGTAACTTATTCTGAGCATATAGAATCTGCTATAACATTTCAAATGTAAAGTTATATATATTTGTAATGATTTTATTGTAATATTGTGAAGTTGAAAGAGAAACCTTTAACCAGGTAAAAGACTCTAATCAAGTCTATAAATTGTAAAGCCTCTAACTAGGTGCAGCATTTAGATTAAATGCTGTAAAATCATTTAGCAAGGTAGATCTAACAGATCTTGTTACTCCTAATAGGGTAAGCTATCAGAAATAGCTAATATGTAGCTCTAACCAAGAACTCTTTATTATTGTAGTAGTGAAGTTGTGGGTGCCATCCCCATCGCAGTTTTTCTCTCTAACCAAGAGTTTCTGTGTAACCAAAATATATGTGTTATGGAGTGAATCATGTATGAATGTTATCTATTTGTTTTATCTTTATTTTATGTTGCTGCACTATTCAGTTTATGCATAACAGTAAAGATATTATTCAAGAAAAGTTTTGGAGTATTGATTCACCCCTCCCCTCTCAGTACATTAGCTTTCCATATTGGTCCTAACAATTGGTATCAGAGTTTGAATCTTGAAAAAGGGTTTAACTACCTAAAGAGAAAGATCTCACCAATGGAAGGCTACAAACAATCTCAGAGGATTGTGTATCTGCAAGAAGAGCTGGATCATGCTAATCAAATGATTGCAGACATGCAAAGGCAAATGCAAAAATCTCTAAAAGTAAGAAGAAGATTATCTCATGATTTGCAGGATTCTCAAGAGTTAGTGGAACAAATTGAGACATCATCTGAGAACAGTATATATGAAGAGACTGAAGAAATGATTGGGGTATTGAAAGAAAAGAACTGGCTGATCAACTAAAAGCAATGAAAAGAGAACATGAACATTTCAACACACAAATGACTAAAAATCTAGATGCATTAAGGATAGCTAAGGATAAAGCAAGAGATCTAGAAAGAGAGAAACAACAACTTGAAGTCTTAGTATCTAATAAAAATGATGAAATCATAAGGTTGACTGGGATTCAACAAAATATGACAAATCAACTTTATGCACATCATGAAGCAATTCTAAAGAATGATGAAAATCAAGCATTGAAATTTGAAGTATCAAGGTTGACCGATGAACTTGAAACAGAGAAGAAATCCAAAGAAATACTGAAGAAGAGTTATGAAGCATCAAAGATGCTGGATGAGAAACTGAATACAAGAAGACCCAACAAAGATGTAGGACTCGGCTACAAAGGAAAAGACTCTACCGAGAAAGGAATTCATACTAACGAAAGAGGAGAATCATCAAAGCAAGCTGGAAAAAGGAATTACATCAAAAGAAAGAAGCCTATTTGCTACTACTATGGAAATCAAGGTCATACTACCAACATGTGCCAAATCACAAAAGGTAAGCAACTGAATATCACTAAGTCCAATGGTTATTGTTACAATTGCAACAAATATGGTCACACATTTAACAAATGTAGAACAAAGTCTGTTAACAACTATCAGAAGGAAAAATACAAAGGGTTTTGTAGAAACTGCAATAGATATGGACATAGTACCGAGAAGTGTTGGTTTAAGAAAAAGAACTACATGTGGTCTACACACCGAGCAAACACTAGAGGTTATCGAACTCACACAGATCCTTATCGATAATATTCTGCTGTACCATGGGATTACAACATAAGGATATGGTGTGAATGTTGTGGAAGATATGGACATATTAGTGCCAACTATTTTATAAGGTTTGGAATGAACAACTGAAGATCATGGAGAAATCCTAGTATGGCATGTTTTCATTGTCACAAAGTTGGACATTTAGCTGGAGATTGTAGAGATCAACCTAGAGGAGACACAGAAGAAATAAAAGAAAAATTAAAGATGATTTGGAGAAAGAAGGAAATTGTGTCAAATGAAGAAAGCACCTTACCTGCCGAGTTAGGTGCTCCTATTCCAAATTAATCGGTAAAGGTATGAAGGGACTACATTCTCTGAAGATTAAAATCATAATAGTTCCTATTCTATTATGTTCTAAATTCAAAATCTGCATGTTAAAGATGTATTAGTAAGTTTGAAATTCTATCAAAGTCTTTTGAAGCACTTTACAGGAAACCTGCCAAGTCGGTAAATGACGGAAGCTTGGTTACTTGGTTAAAACAAAAAGGAGAGTAAATCGGTTAAAGGTGAATCGAGTGCATTTAATATTTTTGACCTAACCCGCACGGAGCCCGATAAGGTATTTTGTGTACTTAAAAGCATTTTCATGGTCATTTACACTTACCAAGCTTTCGAAAGAGCAGAGCAGAGTGGTTCCAAGGTGATCAAACCTCATTCTAAGTGAATTCAAGGTATTTACATCAAATCTCATCACACTGTTAAGCTAGCTTACCGATCTTATCAAATTGTTATTGTCTGCTGAGTGTGAAGCGTCTGTCGTTTGTAAACCATCAAACCCTAAGGATAGTTTGCTAAGTTTTTACCTGAAATCTACAATGGCGCCCAAGATCCAAGATCCCATTATTGTCAAGAATGTAGAGAAGCCCTCCTGAAATACACTTTGACTCCTAAAGTCGCCAATGAACCGAATGACAAAACTGCCTTTTCACTCATCCTAGATCAAGTCTTGTTAGTCAAAGATGTGAGATTCTTCACCAAATGTCGTGTTGAAGAACTCGGTCATGTTGAGACTAGAGATGCCTATGATGAACTATGTACCAATGGTGTATTAAACAACAAGTATGAACACATCAGAATCAAAGGATTGACTGAAGCCCTAACCTACCCTTGTGTGTTCAAGCCCCAATGGGTCAAGTTTGTTCTAAAGCAAAGTTCATGATGATTTCATGTGGCTACAAGAGAAACCATTCAAGATAACTAAGGAAATCATTCATCTGATTACCGGTTAACCTATCTATGATCACGCCTGAGCACAAAAGATGATATTATAGAAGGAATTGATCAGTTTAACCATAGTAGAATCTGACTACAAAGGACTGAAACTAAACAATGTCATTGATGCAGAGTTAAAATTTGCCATTAGAGTAATTGGTTATTGTTTCTTCCAATCGGCAAGGGAAAATAGTGTACCCTATGCAGCAGTAGACTTAGCTTACAAAATTGTTAAGAACGACATGAAAATTGACTTATGTGAGGTATTGCTGAAGAACCTGTTTGAAATTTGAACACAATCAGGAAGCAAAAGAAGAAAAACTCGGCAAATACTTTAAAGTTTGGATCACTACTGGTATGCATGTTTTTCTACTTTGAAAAATTCTTTCCAATAGTCGGTAAAGTAGTTTGGGAGCTACACCGACCAATCACCCATCAGATTAATGACCTCATCAAGAAGTTAGGAGATAATTTCAATGATATCATGGATGACTACTTCAGTAAATTTCAAGAGAAAATGCATAACAGATATAGGATACCAGCCTAGCTAGTAGAGAAATACAAAGATGAAATATGTTTTGAAGTTGACACCGACTACTATTATGTGAATGTTGTGGAACTGAGGACTCAATCTTTGCCTCCTATGGGTTACGAGATTGACTTTGATATCACACAACAGCAAATTGATGCATTTCTGACATTGCCAAGGCATGCTACCGAGCTGAGGTATGGAACTATGAAGAAATGAAGGAGAAAGTGAAAATGAGCATTGTAGTACCCAAAGCTACAAGGAAGACAACCAAGATGATAAAGGCATTGACAGAGAAATTCGGAGAAGACTCTTCCTCTACACCTGTCAAAGGCACTCTTGCCATCACTGCAAAAGAATGAGAAGCTCAAGAGGCAGCAATAACACTGAGTACTGAATTGCCTAAGGGTAAAGTGTTAAAAAGAAAGAAACAGGACACTTCAAAGGCCCTACCGACTCCTCCAACAAAGAGACCTAATACAAGAGCATCAGCTGCATCACCAAGTAAGAAACAAAAGAGTGTTACTACTCCCAAGATAACCAAGACCTACAAGAAATCTACTCGGAGACTCATTTTGGAAAAGGAGTCTAGTGATACAGAATCTGAGGATGCAAACAAATTCCAGATTGTCAAGAGCCAGAAGGTAAATATACATAGTGTTGAAAACTTCTGTGCTAATCAGAAAGAATATGGTGGATTTAGTTCATTTAGATTTGTTAAGTATGAAACCAGGAACAATGATGAGAAGAGACAAATTGAAGAAGTTGTCATCTACACACTTCTAAAGTTCCGGTTAGCTCCATTGGAACTAGCAAAGTCACTTCCAAATGAACTTTACTTGCATATTGATAATAGGTGGAAATATGCAATGGACTCAGAGAAACAAATCAGAGAAAGAAGTCTAGTCCATCTATTTCCTGATATGTCTATAGCAGAAATAAAGGAACATTTGACAACCTACAATTCAAAATTTCTTGTCAAACAGAGAGCCTTAAAACTAATGAATGAGCTATACATTGACGTAGAAAAAGAGACAAAAGCAAAGTGGTAGGAAATCTTCAAAATCAAAGATGTCGGTGAACAATCTATAGTTGAAATCATTGATGAAGATGTCATGGATATAGAGGAACTAGAGCAGGAAATGATAGAAGGCACTACATATGCAAAACTTGTATCTAGTGAATCCATTTTAGTACAAGTTTAGCTTTATCCACTAGTTAATCAACCTATCTCTACCGAAGCTCCTCAGGATACAGCACAAGGCACCGAAGGTCACAAGTCTACAACAGGAGAAGAGACTACTCAAGAACAGACCTCTCAAGCACCTTCTAGCACAGAAAATGTTGCAGCTGAGACACCTAGTACCGAGACACTGAAGGACTCTACAGAGACTAAAGGAACCAACCAAAGTGTTGCCTCTACCGAGCAACCTACCGAGGGTCAGAAAGCCTCTCAAGCTATTGTCTTGGTCCAACCGGCCAAAGGTAAAGAGAAGAAGGTGAAAAAGCATAGCTTCAAAGTTGATTTATCTAGACCAATTGTGTTGCCCAATGTGGATATATCAAAATTAAAGGGGCAAGCACTTACTGAATTTGGTGAACTGTGCAAAGCAAAGGCCAAATAAGAAAAATAGATGGCCATACAAAAGAAGAATAAAGTACTTCAGAAGGTGAAGACACTGCTATCAGATATGCTACCTATAGCTACAGTGTCAACTGATGCAGCCATCCACATTCAACTAGATGAACTCCTTAATCAAATAGAAACATCCAGAGTTGATGCATCTGAGTATTTGAGCAAGCTCAAAGACAAGGAGCTTACTACAAAAATGATAGAAGAGGTACAAAAAGCTCTAGCTATTGGCAAAGTCAAACTTGTCAAATTCATTGCTGAGTTGTCCCCGCAACTCAAGCATATTCTTTATTTATTTCAAAAACTCTGTACATTTTCTTTATTCATTAAGGATATTAAAAATAAAATAGAAGCCATTGAGAAAGAGATCACCGATCTCTCAAATAAGTTGACTCCAAAGCCCAATTCAATTTAGAATTTTTATACCAAGCTACAACAGCTCATGGCTCAACAATTGGAACTAAGGAATGAAGAACACAAGATCAGAATGGACATAATGACACTTCAGACATTATTCCTTCCTCTTCTTTTATCCATTCAAGAACAGCTCAACCGAGCCACATACCTCTCTACTACACAAGAGGGAAGCACTTTAGATGGCGTAATTTCATTATTGGCTGATATTAATGCACATAATTCTTTAATGGACAGTGTAAAGGTTGCCCTCTTTGTCGCTCTCACCAAAGCCAAGACAAAGTATAAATCCATTTTTGATCAGTTGCCACCTCCAAATGGTAACTAAATTTTGATGTTTGTCAAAAAGGGGGAGTGTATAGTATTCAAAGTATCAACCAACAGGAGTAAAGTACACAGGGGGAGTATACCGAGCAGAATAAGCAGAGTAAGCAAAGTATCCAAAGAGCAGTGAACCGAGCAGTGAATAGAGAAAAGAATAGTGATTACAGAATATTGATCACCAAGCACACTTAATCAAAGTTTTGTATAGTATATTGATAAGGGGAGTATATATTTAATATACTATTTCATTGACTAATGTATATACTGTATGTTTAGTCAGATTTTGTAAAGTATATAGATTTTTGAGTAATGACTTTGAAAGTAGTTTTGCCAAACATCTTAACTACTGTCAAAAGGGGAGATTGTTACTACTTATCAAATTGCCATTAGTTTTATATCCAAAGTCATTCTATATACTCAAGTCAGTTACTACTACCAAGATATTCAGTCGGTATGCACAGTCTAGTCGGTTACAGAAGAAAGCAGTCACAGAACGTAGTATACACCGAGCTGTCTACCGAGTATCTTTTTATGTCTACCGAGCAGCAAAGATGACACACTGAGTTGATATACACTGAGTGAAACATGTTACCAGATTCATTGAACCTGGACATGCATATGAAAATGTGTTACAAGATCGAGGCACATCTAACCGTTATCACATTGGAAATTGCACTAGAAGATTGTGTATGATTTTGAGGTCATCTAACCAATGAAATATTTTGCATGGTTATTCATTCAATAAATCATGTTTGTAAGATCGAAGCAATGAATGGATCACCATCTTAAGAGATCTATTTATACAACATTAGTTACATGTGTGTATGTGTGCAAGAAGACTATTACAGAGACATAGAGGTCACCGAGAAGGTTTTCAGAGAACGGTCAAAGAATAGAGTAAACAGAAGGGTTTACCAAGTTACTATATGGGTAACTTATTCTGAGCACACAGAATCTATTATAACATTTCAGATGTAAAGTTGCAGATATTTGTAATGATTTTATTGTAATATTGTGAAGTTGAAAGAGAAACCTTTAACAAGGTAAAAGACTCTAATCAAGTCTATAAATTGTAAAGCCTCTAACCAGGTGCAACATTTAGATTAAATGTTGTAAAATCCTTTAGCAAGGTAGATCTAATAGATCTTGTTACTCCTAACAGGGTAAGCTATCAAAAATAGCTAATATGTAGCTCTAACTGAGCACTCTTTATTATTGCAGTAGTGAAGTTGTGGAAGCCATCCCCACCACAGTTTTTCTCTCTAACCAAGAGTTTCTGCGTAACCAAGATATATGTGTAATGGAGTGAATCATGTATGATTGTTATCTATTTGTTTTATCTCTATTTTATGTTGCTGCACTATTCGGTTTATGCATAACAGTAATGATATTATTCAATAAAAGTTTTGGAGTACTGA
Source organism: Cryptomeria japonica (assembly GCF_030272615.1). Lineage (NCBI taxonomy): Eukaryota > Viridiplantae > Streptophyta > Pinopsida > Cupressales > Cupressaceae > Cryptomeria > Cryptomeria japonica. Next base: position 649,602,818 of record NC_081410.1, read on the forward strand.
TTCACCCCTCCCCTCTCAGTACATTAGCTTTCCATATTGGGTCTAACAATTTTTCATGTGATGGTTTAAGTGATTTGTGTCTGAAGGTAGATCATACTGAACTAGCTGTTATTATATTTCTGATGATAGATTACCTGTTCATGCATAAGGGTGAAATGAAAGTTTAGTATTAAGTTGTGTGGAAAGCTAATTGTCAACCGGTTTATGCTTGTCTCAGTTATTTTGGGTTTTGCTGGTTGTACTCTATCTTAGACCAATATTACTATTGGCCAGTAATTTGTAGTGTTTGTTGTCTAACTAGTTTTAGGTAAGTGTTTTTTAAATTACTGATTCACCCCCCCCCCTCTTAGTACCGGTTGGTACTCACCATTCATCATTGAGTTATCAGTTTGGTCATAAGGCTACAAACTATAGAGCTAGTTCAAGAAGAAGGCATGTCTCATAGAAAATTATCACCTGCTATTATTGTTATAGTTTAGGACATGTTGCTAGTATTTATATAGGAAAGAATGTCATGGTAGTCGATTCTTAGAAGAACATTGATCAAGTAAATAAAGAAATGAAAAAGATATGGGTAAAGAATATAGAATATAAAGAAGATGATAAGGTGAAGGATGAATCTGTATTCCAGGTTGGTGCAAATGTTTCTTCCAAAAACTAAAGGGATAGAAAAGGGCCAAGGAGAAGTATCAATTGTATATATATTATACCCCCTTAAGTGTTGTGGCTTGTATTTGGGAAGTTATTTGGTTTGAATATGTTCAACATGAAAATGAAGGCAAGTTGTTTCAGAACATGGAAAAGATTGATTTAAGTTGTATATTGGATATCTGTGGAAATATGTGTTGGTGATATAAATATCCTAGAAAAAGATGTAGAAGGATGAGAATATGATTATTTATGTGTTCCCCTCGGGAGGAGATTGCAGCTTATTGGATTAATATTGACAGAGGGAGCATATGCAAAGTATGTGCATAGAGAAGAAAATAATGCAAGCCAAGAACTTCAAGGTATATCTAGTGTTTTATATTTATATGGATTCCTTCTCTCAAGGAGAGTACATAGCTGACCAAGAGGTATTGAAAGAGAAGAATATAAATCAGAGATATGATCAAATATTAGCAAAAACCTACTTTTCAAAGATCTATATTTTTCTAATTATTTTTCATCAAAATTAAAAATACAAAGAATAAACCCCCTTTATAATTATGAGAGATTTTTGAGAATTTAAGATTTTCTAAAAAATTCATTGATTTGCACCAATAATTTAATTTTCATGAAAAATCATAAAACAATTATAAGTCACTCAAAAATGATGAAAAAATTCTGATTTTTTGACCGAAATCTCCTTATACCATTCCCAACCTACAGTAAAACTTTGTACAAAAATTCACAACCGTTTGACGTATAAGATCAAATGTTTAAAAACCCTAAGCTTGTGTCTCCAACCTTAGCAGCAAAAGGTTAGTCTCCATATTTTTGCACAAAATAGAAATATAAGGTTAGGAAAACTTGCAAAAATACAAATCCAGTAGATATTCAAGTCCCATTGGGCATGCCAAAAAATTTATGTCAAATTTTGACCCTATTTGTAAACTCGTACAAGTTCCAACCACTAAACCTAGATCTACAAACTAATTCAACAAAACTTAATAAAGAACTATCATACAATATAAATAAACCATAAAAACAACAAAGATTATACCTTTACATCCATGATAGGCTTGTTTCCATTTTTCTCGTATCATTCGTGATCTTGCATTGATGATGTTGCTCCCAGATTTTGTTGCACTTGCTAAAGAGATCAAGGAAGAATAAATGTGGTTGTGACGATGTATACTAGAATGATTCTAGCAAAATATAGGTATGATTTCTAGTAGATGTTATTATGAAGAATAAAGGGAGGAAGCCTCTTTTATAGAGATCGTCTTAATAATTTAAGGTTTATATTAAGAGGTTAAAATGTGAATGGCCAAGATCGCATAGATGAAATAAAATCAATAGGATTGAGGGTGGGTAAGGATGAAGGAAGAAGATTAAGAGGTGAAAGTTAAAAGATAAGGGTGAATAGGATTAAGAGGTTAAATTTGAAACAGAGGGATGAGATTAAGAGGTCAGTTGACTTTGGAGAAAACACAAAGTGAATGAAGAGACAATTGACACTTGTCACATGCCTATGAATTTAGATTATGATCCATGTGAACAAGTTGGAGGGATAGTATTAAATGAGGAAAAAGGTAAGTGAATTAATTAAATAAATAAAAGTATTTATTTAATTAATAGAGGAAAGGGGCTAGACAAATTCAATAAATAGAATATTTATTTAAATTAGAAAAATAGGCTTAGTGAATTAATCTTGAAGACTTCTCTGAAAGCATGAATGATCTTACTGACTTTATGATGCAACCATGACAAGAGGGTCCTCAAAGAGAACTATCTAGACCATGCAGAAATATCAACACAACAAAAACAACAACACAGAATAGAGCGAATGCCAGATCGATGTAAGGAAGTTAAGTAGTGGAACAACTTCCTACACTAACCTTGAGAGGAGGGTAATGCAAAACATTTTACAGATCATCACAATGGTTACAAAAATAGAAATAGATATAATAGCATTCAAACTATAACATAGTGATTTATGTGGGGAAAACCCTTTTGGGAGAAAAACCCCACACTCCAAAAGCCGCCCAATATATTATTCCACAATCAAAAATAGATTGCAATATACTTGTAGAGCAAGCTCTTCGTAGGAGTACCACTAATCAGAGATTCAAAGGTAACTCAATAGTTATAAGACTCTTACACACAACCTCTATCTCACACACCTCATATATAGGAGATACAATACAAGAAACTGTCAAACGGTATTACAAAACAATGGGCTAAAACCACCCAATAAGGTGTAGCCAACCTTATTTCCCTTCTAGATGCCCTATGACATGTCCCTCCCTTTTTGCAACTCATTTATGTGTTCAATGTATTTTATATTTCTTATTTCATGAGTACAAACTTTTGGAGGCCATAACCTGAGAACCGTGTATCATATTGACGAGTTGTTTGAAGCACCAGAAATCTTGCAAAGTGCTCTATTTCCTCGTTAAATGCTACATTGTTTATGCCCACTTTTTAGGGCATTTTGGGGCCTCTAAAGTCCTCAAAATCAAATTTAAACCTTTCATTAGACCCCTCCAAAATGGAAAATTTAATATCTTCAAAACTAGTTGTGACCTTACGACGTAACTTTACCAGAATGCTTATCTAGCAAACTTGAAGCTTTGGGGAGAATTTCACACCATTTCATGCTCAAATAAAAACTTACTATAAATAATAACCTTATGTAAATGCAAGGTTGAAACACCATTTTCCTAACAAATCTCCCACTTGTCGAACACCTTGCAATAGAAAAGGGAGTATCAACACAATAAATCAATTGCTAGGGGCCATGAGGCCCATAGACTCCAAGCACCATCTGAACTTCTTTGTGCTCACAACCTTAGTTAAATAATCTACAACATTCATCAAATATTTTTACCTTAACCAACTTCACCCTGCCATCTTCAATCATATCTCTGAAAAATTGGTACTGAACATCAATATGCTTGGTCTGAGCATGAAATGTCGGGTTCTTAGCTAGGAATATTGCACTCTGGCTATCACAATAAACTATCATGGCTCCTTGTTTTATTCAAATATTTGAACATAGTCTCTTAAGCCAAATGACCTCTTTACAAGCATGAGTAGCTTCCATATAATCTACTTTAGTAGTGGACAAAGAAACCACAACCTATCGCTTACTCATCCAACTAATTGCATCACCAAATAAAGTAAACAGATAAGCACTAGTGGATCTTCTGCTATCAATATCACTTGCCCAATCTGAATCCTCATAACCCAGAATATCAAGGGAAATTGTGTCTCCAACTGAATTACCATGATAAAACAAAGAATACTTTGAGGTACCTATCAAATATCTAAAGACTCTTTTGACTGCATTTGATGCAACCATAACTAGTAAAACCCTCAAAATAGAATTGATCATCTTATGTAGCAAGAGCAACATAATGAAAGAAACATGAAAACATGGAAAGATTACATAAATATATCAAATTATGGCTTTATAACTTCCGACAATCATCCGGTTATCATCATATAATCATCAAAGAACATATGGTAGTTAACCAGTTACATGCAGGCCTCAAGCCAGATATGATTCAACCGGGACTCTAAGAATCAACTGGATCACAAAATGTGAATCTCAATCCTTATTCTCAATTCTACTTCCTTTGTTCTTACAAATGATTACATAATATCATATATATACCCACCAGAACATATCTGGGTTGGCCTCACAAGATTACATTTACCAATGTAAAAAAATGAAACATGTAACTAGGTCGGCCCTAAGAAATAAAGAAATATTTCCAGAAAATAAAAACCAATAAGTGTGGTTTAGTAGGAAGGTCAGCCACATGCCAAGAACATAAAAAATTACCCAAAATAGATCCATATGCCAAGAATCACGCCAGTAATGAAGGAAAACCAATCGATAAGCACAAGAAATGTCCTGGAACTAGAACTAGTCAACCATAAGCGATAACTGACTAGAAAAGAACCCAAATGAACTGAAAATCTAGAATTAAGTACATGAACCAACCTAGAAACCAAAAATAAGATCTGCCATGAAAAACAAGCAACTACTAGTACCAACTGGTAAGAACACAAAAAATTGCACAATGAACTAAACAAGAACAAAACTGAAAGGAAATATTTTTGGGTGATGCAAGATTGCTCATCGACCCAGGATGCTCCTGCATCAACATCCCAATGAACTCTACCAGGATTAGACATATATCTAGACACAACTACCACTACTTGGGCAATGTCTGCTCTAGTACAGACCATAGCATACATCAAACTTCCAACTGCACTTTGGTAAGGCACTCTGCTCATGTCTTCCATCTCTGATGGGGATGTAGGACAATCTGCAGCAGATAATTTTGTTCCAACTGTAAAAGGAACACACAATGGTCTACAATCCTGCATGTTGAACCTCTATAACACTGAATTCACATATTTACTCTGGCCTAGCCATAGCTTTCTGTTCACTCTATCTCTTTTAATTTTTATCCCAATAATGTGTTCACTACACTAAGATCTTTCATTTCAAATTTAGTAGCGAGCTGAGACTTTAGTTTTGAAATCATACCTTTCCCTTTACCAATGAATAACATATCATCAACATACAATGCAATGTGAAAGAAATGATCACCATCAGTTTTATAATAAAAAGAGTGATGTGATTTAGAATGCTTAAATCTTAGACTCAACACATATGTATCAAATTTCTAGTACCACATCCTAGGACTCTGTTTGAGGCCATATAGGGAATTCTTTAATTTACAGACCAAATTACTTTTACCTTTCACCACATAGTGCTTTAGTTGTGTCATATAAATATCATCCTCCAAATCACCTCTAAACCATAAGCAACATCAATAGAAAGAAAAAATCTAATAGATGTCATTTTGGCAACAGGAGAAAATATCTCACTAAATTCAACACCCTCAACCTAAGAGTAGCCTTTTGCAACCAACCTTTGCTTATACTTCTCAATGCTTCCATCTGAACCAATCTTTTTCTTGAACCCCCATTTACAGCCAATAGACTTTCGTCCTTTAGGCAATGGTACAAGATCCCATGTATCATTCTTTTTCAAAACTGCCATTTCTTCTTCCATAGCAATCTTCTAGGATTATGCATCATTCATACCTAATACCTCTTTTATAGATTTCGGTTCATCCACATTAGTATTCAAAGAAAAATTACATGTCCAATCATCAGGTGAATACCTTTTAGGTGGTTGTCTATGTCTTTTAGAATTTCAAACAAGTTGAGTTGGAGGTTCTTCCTCTTCTTCTGAAGATTTAGAGCTAGATGAGCTCTCCTCAACTTCTTGCCTATCTAGGGGTCTCGATTCAACTCTTTAAGATGTAGAAGGAAATTGAATCATATCTTCCTTTTTAGTCTGTTCCAACTGCAATGTAAAAGAAGGAGACTTAATTTATCTAAAAAAAACACTTCTACTATGAATTGCCTTTTGTGCAACAAGGTCCCAAAGCTTGTATCCTTTCACACCATAACTATACCCGATGAAGATACATTTCACATCCTTGTTCTCCAACTTTGTCTGCTTCTCCTTTGGCACATGTGCATATGCCTCACAACCAAAAACTCTAAGATGTCTCAATGAAGGCTTGTGACCCGACCATGCTTCCATAGGCATTTTATCAAGGGATGATGTAGGAGACATGTTAATCAGGTAGAAAGAAGTGACAACAACTTCAACCCATAATAGTGTTCTAGACTAGCACCACTTAACATACTCCTAGCCTTCTCCATCAATGTCTTGTTCATTATTTCTGCAACTCCATGTTGCTGTGGATAATACAAAGTTGTCTTTTGTCTGTTAATACCACAGTCTTTATAGAATCTATCAAAATCATTAGAGAAAAATTCACCGCCATTATCAGTCTTCAAACTTTTAATTTTATTTCCAGTCTGGAACTGAACCATTGCTTTAAATTCTTTAAATTGACTGAAAACTTCATATTTACTCTTTAGAAAATATACCCATGTCCTTCTACTAAAATAATCAACAAATGAGACATAATATGTGGATTCTCCAATCGAAGGAGCATCTATAGGATCAAACACATCAGAATGAATAAGATCTAAAAGACCACATGTTTTATGAGAACTCACATAAAATTGAATGCGGTTTAGTTTTCCATAAATGCAATGCTCACAGAAATCAAAGTCAAGATTATAATCATTCAAACCTTCAACAAGGATTTTTCAAGGTCCTTAGACCCTTTTCTTCAATGTGGCCAAGCCTCTAGTACCATAACATAGTCTTCTCTGCAGGTAACTTTTCTTTAGAAGAAAGAGCACCCTTAGGTACCAAAAATTCATTTCTATCTACTGAAGGTGAAACCCTCAAATCTTCCATAGATTTACTTTTTATAGAAGTACTATAACACTCAACAGTGTATGTGTCTAGCTTATACAAAGTGTCAAACCTAACACCTCTAGCAATTACCATAGCACCCTTAATAATCTTACATCCTGCTTCAGAAAAGACTACTTGTATGACTCACCAAAGCTGCAATAAATGCATCACCATCTTCCTTCTCCGACTCAGAATCAAAAATCAGTCTTCTTCTTTTTCTTTTTCTTTTCTTATTTGCAGTCCTTACGGATGTGACCTAGTTTACTGCAATTCCAACAAATGACTTTGGACTTTCAGAAGATTTCGATCTCCCTCTCGATTTGGACATATTGTGCTTCTCATTCTTCTTTCCTTTCTCCTTAGGTCTTCCATGAATAGTTAGGGCTTCCTTCGAACTATGGGATACCTTCCTTCACATCTCTTCACCAAGTAGGGTACCCACCATATCTTCAAACCAAAACAACAAAAGTACTACCGATAGCCATAACAAGAGAATCCCACAAATCAAGAAAATAACAAAGCAAGATCTTGAATTTCTCCTCTTCGTTCATCTTACACCAATAGATACTAATTGATCCACCAACATATTGAATGCTCTGAGGTGGTCTGCAACTCATCCACCCTCTTCCATCTTCAAGGAATACAAATTTTTCCTCAAGAAAATCTGATTTAATAAAGATTTTGCTTGACCAAGCTTAGTCCATAGCTTCTTTGAAGTGTTTTGTTTGTGGACATTGATCACAATAGAGTTAGCCAGACACAATCTAATTAGACCCTTGGCTTTATGATCCATAACATCATATTGAGCTACCACAGTAGGATCTGAGGTCCTTTGGACATTCACATCAACAACATCCCATAGATATTGATCTATTAGTAGATCTTCCATATTTAACTTCCACATCTCAAAATTTGTTCCATTTAATTTCTCCACCTCTATTTTCCCTGACAAAATTGCCATCTGAAAATTCTTGCAACAAGATCAAAAAGTGTCTTCTGCAAAAGCTCCCACTCAAATTTGGATTAGTTCAAAAAGCCCAACAACCCATAACTGAAATCAAAGGTGATCAAGCTTCGATACCAATTGTAAGGAAGTTAAGTAGCGGAGCAACTTCCTACACTAACCTTGAGAGGAGGGTAATGCAATTTTTTTTACAGATCATCACAACAGTTATAGAAAACAGAAATAGATATAATAACATCCAAACCATAACACAATGATTTACGTGGGGAAAACCCTTTTGAGAAAAACCCCACACTCCAAAAGCTGCCCAATATATTATTTTGCAATCAAAAACATATTACAATATACTTGTAGAGAAAGCTCTTTATAGGAGTACCACTAATTAGATATTCAAAGGTAACTCAATAGTTATAAGAATCTTACACACAACCTCTATCTCATGCACCTCATATATAGGAGATACAATACAAGAATCCGGCAAATGGTATTACAAAACCATGGGCTAAAACCACCCAATAAGGTGTAGCCAGCCTTATCTCCCTTATAGATGCCCTATGACATGTCCCTCCCTTTTTATAGCTCATTTATGTGTCTCATGTATTTTATATTTCCTATTTCAGGAGTACAAACTTCTGGAGGCCATAACTTGAGAACTGTGTATCCTATTGACGAACCGTTTCAAGCACCAGAAAGCTCGTGAAGTTCTCTATTGCCTTGTAAACCACTACACCATTTACGCCCACTTTTCATGGAATTTTAGGGCCTCTAAAGTCCTCAAAATAAAATTTAAACCTTTCATTAGACCTCTCCAAAATGGAAAATTTAATATCTTCAAAACTAGTTGTGATCTTGCGACATAACTTTACTGGAATGCTTATCTAGCCAACCAGAAGCTTCAAGGAGAATTTTGCGCCTTTTCATGCTCAAATAAAAAATTAGTATAAATAATAACCTTATGGAAATGCAAGGTTGAGAGACCATTTTCCCAACAATCGGGCCTTGATTATATTATGAATTCAAGTACAACTAGTCGACAATATCTGGGCTACAAACAGGCTAATAGGCCTGATTACAGAACATATAGTCAGGAACCCAAGAGATGTTCAAAATTTGATCTATATCAATTTGATCATCATCTAATATCTCCAATTACTCATCTAGGATTGAATACATCAATATATAACATCCCTGAAACACATCTGGTCGACCAAAGAAATATTACAATCCCCAAGGCAGGAAAGTGTAACGTGCAAATAGGTCAGTCCCAAACATGAAGAAAATCCTCCAAAAAAGAACTAAAATGAAATTTGGACCAAAAGGAAGGTTGGCCAAGCATATGGGAATATCTTCTGAAGTGTCAATTGGCTCTGCAAGTCAAGGAAATGCTCCAGAAGATATGAAAATACCATCTAGCTATTAAGGTTCAAGTTGGTCTGGAAACTGAGAACTGCTAGACATTCTAGAAGTGAAAATCGTGTCGAAAAAATATCCAAATGAACTACGATCCAGGATCAAGGTACAAGAACATGTCTAAACGCTAAATCCATCTCCACACTAAAAAAGAGCAACTTAGAGGGTTTGAAGTGAAACATTGAAACTGAACTGAACAAGAAACAAAACAAAAACCAATTTTTTTTGGTTGATGCAAGATTGTCAATGAACCAAGGATCTCCTCCATCACTTTATCACGGTTTCTAGTCTCGTGGATATAAGCCTATAGGGGTCTCAATTCGATTGGTCCAATAGGAGACAAGGTCACCATTTAATCTAGGTAAGATTAGACAAGTTTTTGGTTTCTAGTAATTGGATAAATGTTGATAATCTTTTCCTCAATTCTCTCTCCAAGACTAGATCAGACCATAACATTATCATCCTCTCTTGAGAAGATGGTTTCAAGAGAGGCCCCTACCTTTTCAACTATGAGATTATGTGGACTCTTCATCTAGAATTTAGAGATTTGGTGGGGTAGTGGTGGAATATTCAAGTGGATGGGACTCCTATGTTCCGTGTGGTACAAAAAAAAAATTTTCTTAGAGATAGGGTGGAATAAATGCTCTTTTGGTAACATTTTTTAACATAAAAGAACCATTTTTGCTAAGTTGAAATCTATTTAGGATAAACTAGAAAGGGGCCAGGTTGATCAGGAAGAATGTTTGCAAGAGAAAGCTCTAAGAGACCAATGGGTCAAACCAAACAAAAAGGAATAAGTTTTTTGGAAATAAAAGTCTTGGGTTCAGTGGCTTACTGAGGGAGATAAGAATACAAAATTATTTCATCAGTTAACTATGAAACATAGAAGTAGAAATAAAATAAGGAAACTTCATAGAGAGGATGGGTTCCTTATTGAGGATGATGTCGATATTTATAGGATGGCAGTTTCATTTTTTGAGAATCAAAATAATAGTGGTCAGAATAGTTAAATTAGTGACCCTGAAGGTTTGTTGGAGGTCATACCTGAGGTCATCACTGATATGGATCTATTCCATCTCATATCTAAAGTCTTCTTTTAGGAGGTTAAGGATGTGGTTTTATCTTTTGGAACTTACAAATCCTCAGGCCCTGATGGGTTCCTCACGACATTGTTTCAAGAATTCTAGGATATTTTAGGGATGGTTGTTTATAATTCATCTAAGGAATTCTTCAAAATGGGTAAATTTATTAAACAAGTCAACTCAACTTTTATTGCTTTGATCCCTAAATGTGACAATGTTGCTTCTTTAAAATACTTTAGGCCCATTAGCCTATACAATACCTTTTACAATATTTTATCTAAGATTATTATAAATAGGCTCAAAAATGGGTTGGATGAGATGATTTCTGGAAATAAAAAAGGCTTTGTTAAGGGAAGACACATCTTGCACTAACTCATTTGACTGCAAAATTCGACAAAAAATTTCCGATGAAAGATGCATAATTAGATGTTTCATCGGATAATTAAAACCTATGCAAGAGGTTCGTCAGAATTTCAACGAATATTTCTGACGAAAGTTCGTCGGAATTTGTATGAATATTTTTTTAATAAATAAAAGTGAGCTCGATGATTTATAAATGAATAATTTGATCATCAAATAAAATACACAACTAAACATTAGATTTATGATTGGACAACAGTTATATGTATGTATGTATGTATGTATGTATGTATGTATGTATGTATGTATACATATATATGTATATGTACATATACACATTGTGTATATGTAAATATATATCTTATATGTATGTATATATATATATATATATCTTATATTTATATATATATATATATATATAATATATATTTTTTACATTTAAAATTTAATATAAATAATTAAAATAAATAAATATTATATTTATATATTTGTATATGTGTATATATATATATGTATATGTGTGTATATATAAATATATATCTTTAATATAATATATATTTAAGTTACACCAAGTTATGGGTACCAAACATCATGGTCCCACACCATGATGCTAGTCATAATTAATTATTTTAATTTCCATAAAAAACTTCCAGCCACAATCCTAATGGGTTGTGCAAAGAATCTCATCCATTAGATTGTTTTAATCTCTACCATTGGATCTTAGGACTTGAATGGAAAACCCTAACATCTATTATGATGGAAAATAACCCTATTCTCTCATTTAAATATTTTCTCAAGCTTTCTAACCCTAGCCTCATCCATGGAAGCCATTGTTGCAGGTTTCTCAAAAGTTCTTTGGCTTCATCAAATAAGCTATGGAGATCAAATATTTCACCCAATCAATTCTTATAGTATTTTTAAAACCTAGATTTGATGTAATTTTTCTCTTATATTGTTTGCAGATTTCCAAGTTGGGAAGGAGTGGTGGCCATAGGCATTTGTAGGAGATCAAAATCTCCATTTTATTTGTTTTGGGTTCGCACCAAATTTATTTTGAGATTTTTTTTTCTTTTCCTCTTGTTTTCTCAATGAAACCCTAGATCTGATATTTTGCATTTATTCTTTGCTTTTGTAGATATCTCACAGGTGTGGACTAGAAAAGAGTGGCGACCATGAAAATATTGTAGGGTTTTTGTTTCCTTTTGAATTGCAAAATTTATATTTTTTTTTACGGATGCGGTTTGAAACTCCCCTCCCTTTCAACCTTTCCATGAGGACTTGTGGCCTCCGTGGAGGTCACAGCCCCCACCATGGGTTTTGCGGCCTCCATAGAGGTCGTAACCCCCACCGTGGGTGATGTGGCCTCCATGGAGGTCGCAACTCCAAGTTTTTTTAAATTTTTTTCTTGATTCTTTTAAAATAAATAAAAAATATATATTATATGTGTGTGTGTGTGTGTGTGCAATTTTTAATATTTTCTTATTTCAACTACCTGATGGTAGTTTTTTTCTTGTAATTACATTGTTTCAATAAAAATAAAATTAAAGTTTAATTTTTTTTTATTAAATTTCATTAGTTTAAGTTTGAATTTATTTAAACTAAATAAATGACTACAATGACTAAATAAATGACTACCATGACTAAATAAATGACTAGTTAACAACAATCAATGACTAAAGAGACATTGTACAATGTTTTGTGATTATTTTGGATGAACTTTTCGTTGATTTACCAATGAAAATTAGTTCCAATGATCGTGCCACTGTCCAACAATAATTCGTTGAAATTTCGACGTATATAAATTTCGTATAAAAAGCGACAAAAAAAATTGCGATGAAAATTGTATGGGTGTTTCATCGGTAATCCAACAAAACTTTGTCGATATATCGACAAAAATTCATCAGAATTTGGAGTCAAATACAATAGTGTTGGATGATTTTATTACTATGCATGAATTAGCCCACTGTATGGAACACAATAAGAAATCTAGTATAGACTTCAAGTTGGATATATCAAAAGCTTTTGACAAGGTCTCTCGGCACTTCCTCTTTGAAGTTATAAGAAAGATTGGATTCAAAGGTGAATTTCTCAAGATGATAGTTGAATGTGTCCACTCGGTTAAGAGATTTTCTGTCACTTTCAAAAAATAACAGTAATAAAAATCTATCTGCAACTTCACATCTAAAATGCTAAAGCAGATTCCTATTTGTTCAATATAATCTAGACATAGAACTAATCTTGTCTATCTGCTGGGCTTCTATACTCTGTTATTCAAACAGGTCTTCAAGCTTCTGTGCTTGGTAATCACTATGTAGCATCCCTATGCATACACTTGCCCGCATTCATTGTTTATCAACAATTTCCTATTTATAAACAATTAGGTAACCGCTTAATCTCCTTGATCACATTTCCCATGATCAATCATAGCCATCAGATCTTCAATCTTGTCCAGGTTTAATGCATCTTTCAATTTGAAAATGTTTTACCCCACCTTGGAACTTGCATACTAGTCTTGGAACTTGTGCCAGGGTATTGCTGTTCAATCTAAGCTATAGAACTTCATGCCAACTTTTCATTGCCTTAGATTTGTTAACAAACTTCTTCCATGGCTTACCAATCATTTAATCTGCTCCAGCTAATCAGCTTCCTTCATTAAATACCGCATGTAAACATTTAATGCATTCTTTTATAGCTCGGTTACAACTCGGTAACAACTTAGTGAATACTAAACTTCACTTGATAGACATTCTGCCTTTATTAACCGATAGCGATAACCATAGGGTTTACCAACTAGGTTCCTTAGGGTTTACTGACTAGGTTCTTTGCTTGATAACATAGTATAGTATTAACCTTTACAATTTACAACATATGTATGATGTTAAAACAATCTAAAACATCATGATCTCATCATTGTCTGACTCGGTAGTAGTTGCCCATTGAATACCTTATTCATCCCCTTATTCATCATATTCTTTCCTATATCTTTTACCGACATCTTTATAATCTCCATATCATACTTCTCAACATATGGCAACATCATACTGAATTAGAAAATCAATTTCTTGACATCAATGACAAAATAATAATATCAAGACAGTAAAACATCTTTGATCAGTTATATCCATAATAATCAACAACCTTCTCAATATCCTTATGAAATGCCAACAATCTTTCATTGTCTGTTATAATGCAATATTTCCAACAATCTCCCCCTTTTGCATTGATGGAAAAATCAATTGATTTGACCTTAATAGATTCAGATTGCTGTGATTCTGAAATGCTGAAATGCTCTCCCCCATACATTAGTTTTCTCCTCATTTCTATCTTCTTTCCAATCTGTAGTCTGCTCAGTTTGCTCTTAGTCTTCTCCCCTGATAGGTCTTCTCTTAGTTGTCTCTCCTTTATAGTAGTTTTCTCACCCTTTGTAGGTCTTCTCCCCCTTTTACAACAATGCCAAAAAGTAAAGAACTAAAGCATAATTTCTTTCTGTAAGAAGTGATTTCCTGCTATTGTGTATCAATTGCGTCTCGGTCAGAGCATTTGTCTTCAATTCCTATTCCCTGTAATATTTTTGTATTATGTCTTGTACACCTTTAGAAAACATCCTAAAGTGTATAACTCAGCATCAACTCCCAAAAGATAGTCATTAGAGTCATCGGATTGATGCTTTCACTGAACTCGGTCAGTGAGTAGAAGATAGGGGTAGGACCCCTAACTTACTTCTGAGATATTCAAAAGTGTCCTTTGGTAGTGGCTTGGTGAAGATATCTGCTATTTGCTCCTTTGTGCTAACATACTCCAACACCACTTTCTTCTCTTGAGCTTCTTCTCTAAGATAATGATATTTGATAGATATGTGCTTTGTCTTAGAGTGCATAACAAGATTCTTTGAAATATTAATGGCACTAGTATTGTCACAAAATATAGTTACTGGCTCGGTAACTTTCTCATTTATACCTTCCAATAGTTGTTTGAGCCATGCAATGTTGGTACAATTCAATGCTGCAGTAACGTATCTAGCTTCTGCTATTGACTGTGAAACACATCCTTGTTTCTTGCTAAGCCAACTCACTAGTCTTTCTCCTAAAAAGAAAGCTCCTCCACTTGTGCTTTTCCTGTCATCAATGTTGCCTACCCAATCAGCATCAGTATAAACTTTTAAATCAAAATTATTTCCTTTCTGATATACTAAGCCATAATACTCTGTGCCTTTCAAGTATCTAAATTTTTTTTTGATTGCTATCATGTGTGTTTCCTTAGGATCTGTAGAGAATCTTGCAACTATACCTACTGCATGTGCTATGTCTGGTCTATTGTGAACAACATATTGTAGTTTTCCAATCATGGATCGGTAGAGTGTCTCATCAACAGATGCAGATTCATCACTCTTTGATAGTTTACAGTTGGTAGTCATAGGAGTACTTACTAGTTTTGAATCATCCATTCCAAATTTCTTCAAGATTTCCTTTATGTACTTGGATTGAGTAATGAAAATCTCATTTTTCATTTGCAGTATCTGTAAACCTATAAAATACTTTATCTCACCGATTAATGACATCTCAAATTCTTTGCTCATTTCATTTCCACAAAATATAATATCATCAACAAATATGGCTAAGATCAGTATTCCATTTTCATCATTCTTCATGTACATGTTTCTATTCTCACTTGTTCTTATAAAACCAATCTTAATCAATTAAGAGTGCAATCTTTCATACCATGCTCTTGGTGCTTGTTTCAAACCATATAAATCTTTGTTCAATTTACATACCTGATCTTTATTATTGTCTTCAACAAATCCTTTAGGTTGTTCAATGAAAACTTCTTCTAATATTCCATTCAGAAATGCAGATTTGACATCCATTTGATATATCTTGAAATTTTTGAAAGCAGCATAGGCCAACAATGTTCTAACTCGTTCAAGTCTAGCAACAGGTGCAAAAGTTTCACCATAATCAATTCCTTCTTCTTGAGCATAACCTTTGCAAACTAGTCTTGCTTTGTTTCAAATGACTTCACCTTTTTCATTTAGCTTGTTTCTAAAAATCCACTTTGTACCGATTACATTTTTGTCCTTTGGTCTTGGGATTAGTGTCCATGTGTCATTCTTCTTGATTTGATCAATCTCTTCTATCATAGCATTTACCCAATCTTCACTGTTAAATGCCTCTTTTACTATTCTCGGTTCAAATTCAGATATCAAGCATGTGTTATGTCTTAGTTTGTTCCTTGTCATCACTGGATCATCCTTATCTCCTATAATCTGACTTGGTGCATGATGTCTTCTGACATACTTATCTAATACAGGCTCGGTAGGCTCTATATGATCTTCTTCATCACTCAGTAACTGGATATTCTCTTCATTTTCTTCAACAGTCTTCTCGATAGGACTTCTCAGTTGAACATAGACAAATTCATCATAGTCTTCTGGTTCCTTGGAATTTCCTTCATCATTTCTTTCTGCAAATTCATCAATTTTCACATTTGCACTTTCTACTATTTTGTTAGATGATTTGATTGGACATTTAAATGCTTTGCTTCTAGAAGAATAACCTAGAAACATTCCTTCTTCACTTTTCTGATCAAATTTCCCATTTCTATCATCTTTATGAACATAGTATCTACTTCCAAAGATTTTAAAATAACTAACATTAGGTTTCTTATCATACTAGATTTCATATGGTGTCTTCAAAGTACCTTTCTTCAGTTGAATTCGGTTCAAGGTGTAAACTGTTGTGCTTATTGTTTCTCTCCAAAATGTTTGTGGCACCTTCTTTTCAATCATCAGTGTTCTAGCACAATCCACAATAGATTTGTTTCTTTTTTCAGCTATTCCATTCTGCTGTGGAGTTCTTGGTGCAGAGACTTTACTTTTAATACCATGATCATTGCAAAATAAGTTGAGCTCATCAGATGTGAACTCTCCTCCTCTATTTGATATAAGACATTTCAGTTGTCTTCCTATTTTATTTTCAAATCTTGCCTTGTACCATTTAAACATTTGAAAAGCTTTTGTTTTTTCCTTTAAAAACATTACTGACATCATCCTTGAATAGTCATCCACAAATAATATGAAATATTTATCACCATAATAACTTTGAACTTTCATAGGACCACAAAGATCAGTGTGCACTAGATCTAAAATTCCCTTAGAAGTGTAAGACTTACTTGTAAAGCTTGATCTTGTCATCTTACCCATCTGGCATCCTTGGCACATAGCATTCTCAGGTTTTTCAAGACTCAGTAGACCTCTTACTCTTTGCTTCTTACTTATTTTGATTAGATTATCAAAATTGACATGACAAAACCTTTTATGCCATAACTAGGTATCATCAATCTTTGCATGCAAACACTTATTCCGAGTTGAGTCAAGGTGAAATGTATTACCTTTTTTTTGTGTCTCGGTAGCAGCTAACTTTCCATTTTTGTCATGAACTTTGACAATTCCCTTCTGAAATTCTATTTGGTAACTTGTTTTTTTTAGCTGTGCTACACTCAACAAATTGTATTTCAAACCTTCAACCCAATAAACATCATTGCATCTTGCATTATCAAGAAGTGTTATAGATTCTTTACCTCTCACCGGACATGGTGCATCATTACCAAATCTAACATAGCCTCCATCATAATCTTCTAATATAACAAACTTGTGTTTATCTCCTGTCATATGATGTGAGCATCCACTATCTATAATCCAAGAATCATTAGTGTTTATATGAGATATTAGGGCTTTTTCTTCATACCTTTATTCATCTAAGCCATCCTTGATAGCCACATAAACTACTTCCTCTGTATCAGTCTCATCTGATTTATCATTGTTAGATTCCTCATCAGCTATTAAGCATGTATTTTCTATCTCTTCTTCTGAAGTCTCAGTGTCCTCTATAATGATTATCTTTCTATCTGTTATCTTG
Source organism: Cryptomeria japonica (assembly GCF_030272615.1). Classification (NCBI taxonomy): domain Eukaryota; kingdom Viridiplantae; phylum Streptophyta; class Pinopsida; order Cupressales; family Cupressaceae; genus Cryptomeria; species Cryptomeria japonica. The sequence goes on from NC_081410.1 coordinate 649,620,560, forward strand.
GTAATCTCTCTTTTCATTAAAATCTTTGTCAGGACAGTTAGAAGCCATATGTCCTATCTTATCACAATTGAAACATTTCAAAGGTAGTTTTCCTTTATACTTACCTTTGCCTCTCGGTAACCTTTTGGCTAATAGTGCTTCAAACTCTTCTTGCTTTCTGATTTCTTCATACAGTTTGTGTACTTCTTCCATGTTCTTCTGAAATCTTTCACTTGCTCCACTATGATCTCCTTTAGAGTACTTATACTTTTTTTCTTTGTAATCATTAGATTCATCAAGATGAAAAGAACTAAATGCAGATTCAACTTTATTTACCAAAGATCCATTGTTATCAAAATTACTTAACTCAAATGCATGTAGCTTACCAATAGTAGCATCCAAAGAGACTAGCATATTAGGTACAGACCTCAATTCATTGATTGCAGAGACTCAGATTGCATAAGCTGGTAGAAGGGTTCTCAACAACTTACTTGTTATATCATTTTCTTCAATAGTTCCACCTGCTCCTTTGATTTGATTGACAATCTCCTTTAGTCTTGTACTATACTGAGTTATGTTCTCACCTTCATTCATCCTCATAGATTCAAGTTGTCCTCTCAGACTATCTACTTTTGCTCTTTGAACATGTTCATCTCCTCCATATACTGATATGAGCTTATCCCACATTGCCTTTGCATCATTGCAGCCTTCTAGATCATTAAACTCTAAATCGGTCAATGCAGATGTTATTTCAATCATTGCTTGAATATGTTCTTGCTTCGCCTTTATCTCTTCCATAGTCAATGGATAGGTGCTCAGTGCAACAAAATCATTCTCCAGATAGTATATAGCATATTCTCCAACTCTTGATAGATGTAGCCTCATCCTTTTCTGCCATGTAGAGAAACTTGACTTGTTCAGCTTCGGTGCATCCCTCTTATACTTCTTTGGATCTTTAACTCAAGTGCCTTTAAAGTTTCCTTCAGGAGTCCAAAGCTCTGATACCAATTGATAGTTCTGATACTTAATATAAGTACAGATCCAATAGCCAACAAGATGAGAGGGGGGGTGAATCATTCAAACTTAATCATCCATAAAAACATCATATTCAACCTCGGTAAAATATATATTAGCAATAGAGCCAGAACTATTAAACATGCAAACTCAAAAGCATATGAACAATATAAACCTCATAACACCAGATTTAACGTGGAAACCCAAATAGGGAAAAACCACTATGGGATTTCGGACCCACTAAGAAATATACTCTTTTAGAGTATGCTCGGTTAAAAGCAAATCCTATTAAAGATTACAAACACATTGCTAGATGTGACCTAGTTAAGGGATTTCCCTCAGATCTGTTAGGATCTTCACTTTGTTAGAAGTGACCTTGTCAAAGGATTTCAAACACTCAATCAGAATGTCACCTTGCTAGAGGGTTTACATATAAGACTGTCAAGTCCACTCGGTTAAGAGATTTTCTGTCACTTTCACAAAATAACAGTAATAAAAATCTATCTGCAACTTCACATCTAAAATGCTAAAGCAGATTCCTATTTGTTCAATACAATCTAGACATAGAACTAATCTTGTCTATCTACTAGGCTTCTATACTCTATTATTCAAACAAGTCTTCAAACTTTTGTGCTCGGTAATCACTATGTAGCATCCCTATGCATACACTTGCCCACATTCATTGTTTATTAACAATTTCCTATTTATAAACAATTAGGTAACCACTTAATCTCCTTGATCACATTTCCCATGATCAATCATAGCCATCAGATCTTCAATCTTGTCTAAGTTCAATGCATCTTTTGATCTAAAAACATTTTACCCTGCCTTGGAACTTGCATACTAGTCTTGGAACTTGTGCCAGGGTATTGCGGTTCAATCTGAGCTGTAGATCTTCATGCCAACTTTTCATTGCCTTAGATTTGTTAACAAACTTCTTCCGTGGCTTACCAATCATTTAATCCACTCCAACTCATCAGCTTCCTTCATTAAATACTGTATGTAAACATTTAATGCATTCTATTATAGCTTGGTTACAACTCGGTAACAACTCGATGAATACTAAACTTCACTCGGTAGACATTCTGCCTTTATTAACTGATAGTGATAACCTTAGGGTTTACCGACTAGCTTCTTTGCTTGATAACATAGTATAGTATTAACCTTTACAATTTACAACATATGTATGATGTTAAAACAATCTAAAACATCATGATCTCATCATTGTCTGACTCGGTAGAAGTTGCCCATTGAAAACCTTATTCATCCCCTTATTCATCATATTATTTCTTGTATCTCTTACCGACATCTTTATAATCTTCATATCATACTTCTCAAGATATGGCAGCATCATACTAAATTAGAAAATCAATTTCTTGACATCAATGACAAAATAATAATATCAAGACAATAAAACATCTTTGATCAGTTATATCCATAATCATGAACAACCTTCTCAATATCCTTATGAAATGCCAACAATCTTTCATTGTCTATTATAATGCAATATTGCCAACACATCTAACCAATGAAATATTTTTCATGGTTATTCATTCGAGAAATCATGTTTGTAAGATCGAAGCATGGACTAGATCACCAACATAAGAGATCTATTTATACAACATGAATTCAGGATTAGATATATGTGGAAGTATATATGTGCATGTGTGTGTAAAGCAAGACATATACAAAAAGGAAAATCATGAGATATCATAGAGTGTTATGACTATTACAGTTGACAGAGAAACACAAAGGTCACCAAGAAGGATTTCAGAGAACAGTCAAGGAACATAGTAAACAGAAGGGTTTACCAAGTTAATATATGGATTACCAAGGTATGCTATAAGCAAGGTAATATCATTTTGAACACATAGAATCTGCTATAACATTCCAAATGTAAAGTTGCAGATATTTGTAAAGATTTTATTGAAATATTTTGAAGTTGTAAGAAAAAATTCTAACAAGGTAAAAGACTCTAACTAAGTCTATAAATTGTAAAGCCTCTAACTAGGTGCAACATTTAGAATAAGTGTTGTAAAATCCTTTAGCAAGGTAGATCTAACAGATCTTGATACTCCTAACAAGGTAAGCTATTAGAAATAGCTAAACATGTAGCTCTTGTTGGCATTATGTGAACCGACATGAGCCTTATGTGAACCAGCATGAAGACATAATGATATTGTATGTTGTCATTGATGTCAATATGGGACATAGTGTGAACCGGCACATGTGATAAGTGAAGAGAGAGAAACTGACACATGTGTGAACCGGTTTATATGCCAAAGTGAAGCGGCATATTTGTTCAAGGTGAATTGGCATGTAGTTATGGGAACCGGCACATGGAAGCACTGTATGACTATCGGTTGGTAAGCAACTTCCACTTCGGGGTTTCCAATTGGAGTACCTCAAGTTTGTGTGACTCAATCGGTGATCTTTGTGTGATGAGTTAGCAATATGATGGAGGAAAAATCATGTTGCCACGTAAGCTCTGTGTGCGTGAAGGATCTTGCATGAAGATGACTATTCCTATCTACCTCAAGAATGTGTGAAGTCTGTCAAACGGTGATAATGAGTGATGGGTTATCAGCCACCATGGAAATGATGGATAATGGACGATGGAGAATGTCTTGAGATCGATTCAAGACTAGTGCATTTAATGCAGTATGACTCAACAATCAGGATCAAACCGTTTGAATTGCTCAACCTAACAAGTTTAGGGTTTAGGGTTTTTGCTACTGACCTGTATGTTTCCTATAAGGTCGATGTTGGGTTTCTGTCTGAGGTTGTTGGCAAAAGTTGTGAGTGTGTATCCAAGGAAAGTGATACGTGATAATTGCCAGACCAAAGGAGAGAAGAGATACCTACAAAGTGAATGTGCAAAAGGAAAAGAGGAGCCTAAACGGATCTGCATTAGCATCGAGTGTTGTTAACAGGTCATTGTAATACTTGTTGATCTCTAACCACTTCAACAATTGTAAAATCCCCTAATAGGGTAGCCTTAACTGGCTTGATTCAAAATCCCTTAAATCGAGTGGTCTTAACTGGCTTGTTTCAAATCCCTTAACTGGGTAACTTGAGGCTAATGAGTTCTAAGAAGCTAGAGAAGCTTAGGAGATCCTTTCAGTTATTGAGTTCTTAAAATCCTCTAACAAGGTGACCCTACTAGGTTTAACCCTTAATCGGGTGATCCTTAATAGGATCGGTTCCTACTAGAACCTATTGTAATGTCCTTAACTGGACAAGGCTCCTAACAGAGCGGACTTCTAAAGAGTTCAAAAAGAAGCTTGTGGGTATTCATCCCCATCGTGGTTTTTCCCAGTTGGGTTTCCACATGAAAAATATGTGTGTCATGTGTAATGCTTTTGTCTTGTGATGCTCTATTTTATCTGTTAAGCACATGAAGGTTCTATGTCTTATGCCTGTCTATAAAACATACTGAACTCACTATTGTGAAGATCTGATGGTTAAGTTTACTAGTTTATGCATGAGAATATAATGATACTATGGAATTGAGCCAAGAGAAAATCTTATTGAGTGACCGGTTCATGACTGATTGAGCTATACTGGATGTTACCGGGTGCACTATGTTTTACCGGTATCCCTGTTTATCAGTCATTTGGAGTATTTGCTATCAAACTAGTTTTGGACTATATTTGTGTTTGTACTGATTCACCCCCCCCCCCCATCTCATTACCGGTTTGGTACTAGTGGTTCATCATTGAGTTATCAGCTCTAATCGAGCAACCTTTATTATTGCAGTAGTGAAGTTGTGGGTGACATCCCCACCGCAGTTTTTCTCTCTAACCAAGAGTTTTTGCATAACCAAAATATATGTGTTATGGAGTGAATCATGTATGATTGTTATTTATTTGTTTTAGCATTATATTATGTTACTACACTATTCAGTTTATGCTTAACAGTAAAGTTATTGTTGAAGAAAATTTTTGAAGTACTGATTCACCCCTCCCCTCTTAGTACATTAGCTTTCCATATTGGGCTTAACATAGACCTCCAGGTTATGGGTTGTCTCCCTTTTGATATTATAAAAACTAACACTTGACAGGGAAAAGGGTAAGAAATATTCTTTAAACTAAAACTAATGTTACTAGGTGATACACCAATTGAAAATGATTTGAACTTGCCTTTAAACCTCACAAGATGACTCTATAAATGAAGCTACAAACTTTCACAACTTGAGCTAATATGTTTTGCATAAATGTTTCATTTTAAAGGCTTCTATGAATGCAGCTTTCTTGAAAGAAAACAATAATTTTCTCATAACAAACACTCAACAAATGGGAGAAACTTAGTTAATGACCTGCATTATAACATGTGCACCTGAACAAAACACTGAGGCAAAAAGTTCAAAAGAAGGATTTCATGGAAATCACAAACATTCAATCGAAGAACTCACACACAATGCTTTAACAATACATATCTAAGAAGGAGATAAACTCATTTTATTGAGAATCAAGAGGTGTCTGCATTACAAAATATGCCAAACTATAAGAAATGTGTTACAAAGAATGAAAAACATGCTACCACTGCAGTTGCAATCTGAAAACTAGAGAAAAAAATGAGAAGAGAAAGGGACTTATACAAAAGGCCTCCAAAAATTCAAATTTTGAATTTTGGCTCCAAAAATTATGTGTTGTCAACAACTCCAGCCTCTTCCTCAAATCAAGCATGTGACTGAAAGAAAACTGCTCCAAAACTGCATAAAGAGTTAATTTGCAAACAACTCCAAGGGGTCGAATGCAATTGAAAATCCCTCCAAAATAGGGATGTAATTGAAAGAATCAAGTAGATAAGTTCTTGAAAATCCTCCTTGACTCAAACTTCAACTACTTGGACTCTTAATTGGACTCAACTGACAAATAAGTGTCCCAATCACCTAATTTTCCTCCACATCTTTGCAAATCAGCTAGATTCCCAAAGATAACTAACCCTTCTCATGATTTATTCTTTTAAAAATAACTTAAAGATGTCCCCTATTTTGCATTTCAAATATCATCCATTTAATAGTGACTTATAATTATCACTCAAATGAAGACTTACAAGTTAAAAAAAAATGCAAAGATAAAAGAGTTTATTGAAAAACCCTAAAAGGCTTTTAGATAAAATCTTTTAAAGTGTTTATTAAACACTTAAGAGCCTTGGTATACACAAGCAATAAATTTTTTTAATGAAAATGAAAGGAAAGGAACCTTTCCTCTATCGAAATCTTTAGGGTTTCAATCCTAACTCATAAAGTGCAAAGATGAACTCATTTCATCTTTATTTCATTTTGCCTCTGTTCTTCTTGAGGAGGACATTTCCATCAAACCTCAGGTCGTCACTAAAGAGCATCACAATATATATCAAAATTGTTGTTACTTTAACATAGGGTAAGCTTTCTATGCTCCAAATATATTCTTTGATGAAGGATTTCGCATATCCTCTATTCTCTATGACTGGTGATAATAGCTACTATGATCGTGTATGTATTTGTGACTACATTCTCTATCTTGATTGTTTCTTGGGTTACAAATCACTTGTCCATATCTGTGTTGAGGTTAAGAACCATGAATTTTGCCTTCTTTACTTATATGACTATCATTCTCTATTCTTTCATGTTTCTCTTGCAACATACACTATCTTAGAAGCTTTGAACCTTTGATGTTAGTTATAAAATCCCTATATATAATTATATGCAACACATTAAGGTCTTTAGCCATTGTATTGTTGTAGCTGTATTTTGAGCGCATTTCCATCTCTCATGGAGACCTTTGTGCTTTGAGTACTATGAATACATATCTAATGGTTGTAGGTGCTCTTTTGTATGTCAATGAATACCATGACAACCTACTATTCATTGTTTTAGACTGCAACATTATCATCTCATGTGCATTTGACTATATTTTTCTCTGTGACCCCCTTTGGATCAAGGTTTGTATTTGCCTAAGATTGGTGTAGGTTTGTAAAGACATAAATTAATCTATAAGACATAATCTACTCTTTATTCATAAATAAACTCATAGGTCAATTAAGAAGTCTATTTCATAGATAATATAAAGAAATATCAATAAGTTGATAAAACAGCCATAGATATCAAAGAGTTAAGTACAATTATCATGTAAAATGAAAGGTACAAATTTCTCAATATAAATATATATATATATATATCTGTATTCTCTACTTAGGCTTTCATATCGCCTTAAGTAATATACAAATAGAAAGAAGGTGAGATACATCCGTTGATCTCCATTCTGAGTCGCTTCCTTTCAGTCCTTTGAATGAAGATGAGAACAAGATTTAGGCACTTTTTCCGCCCAACCTTGAAGCTTACACTTCCCTGAAATTCTTGGTCAATCAAGAATACCCAACCCTACATGAATTATTTTAACCAAATAATTCGAAAGACAAGAGGGAATCTAGTGCGTGCCTAGATGATACAAGCATTTTCATTTTTCTAAATCTTATAGGAAACAAGCATTATCATGACAGGATATGGTAGAGAGCATAAAATAAAGAATTCCATCTATTTCTATTGATAATTCAAATTGTTACTTGACCGAGTATAATGCCATGCATAGTAAAAATAAATAGTTGGAAAAAGCAACTATTCTCTCTAAGATTCCATATTCGGCACCCGTCCCGAAAGGTAACTTTCTATACGCAAGCCTATCCATAGCTTGGTTCCCACAAACAAGAATACATTTTAAGAATACAATCTTTTGACTTATTGAAATAACATCTTCCCTATTACTATCGTAAAATAAACACTTTTTCATCTCTTTCACCTAATTGAATACAATCTTTCAAAATTTGAAAAGCAATATAATTTCATCAACAATTTTTGAATAGATACAACGTAAAAAGAAGGTGTAACACATGTATGATTTCCATTCATATAAATGAGTAAAGTATGAGAACACATTCTTTAATTGAAAATCTAACCTAATCTCTTTGACGATAATCACTATTTTTAAGCAATTAACTATCTTAACTTCTTCAATATATATTCCATCTAAATATTTCTTTCTTCATCTATTCAAGGAATAAAAGCACATATTAAATAAAACAATTAAATTATGAAATATTATAGAATAAATATTATACTACATACAAAGCTTTAATTCTCTAACTTTCCTTATTGCAAATATAACCAAAATAAAATAAGATTCTGACCTCTTTACACTTGAAACTGGTTGGAAAGAACTCTTTCGTGCCTCCTCTAAATGGATCTACGTCTTCCTTGATGGCTCAAAATTCTCTCACTGATCTCTTATTCTTCTTCTATCTCAGTTCTAAAATAGTTCTCTCTCTCTGTGCAATTCAAACTTAATATCTTCCTAGCTGCTCCTCTATTATTTTCTATCTTTTTCCTCCTCTCCCGTGTGTGTTTTCCTATCGATCCTATGCCTGCATTTATTCTTAATTCCCCCTATAATATCTCCTAAGTTTGAGGCTCAATTATGGTTATCAAATTAAAGTCTTTTTTCTGCATTTCGATAGGTCTCCAACTTAACCATCTAACGTTTTCATAGTGCTATCAGTTTAACTATATCTCTAGTCTATACATCTTGGAGAGATGGAAGTTTCAATTACATCTTTGGTAGTTGTGGAAAATGAGTCGACTTCTTCTCACCATGGATCGTGGAGTTTGCAACTGCCTAACGTCTGCATCTCTAACTCTATGGCACCACGTCAAATTGTTCTCTGCTGATGGTAGATGAAGCAGTTACATTACTACCGACTTCCTTTGCTAACCCATCGGGTAGCATGCAACATTGGATTTTACTACAAACACTTAAGTGTTTGTTATGTGCATGATTATCACCATCGTTGCCAAGTCTTTGCTTTGATTATCAATGTCGATGGATATCTACCTGCCAACTCATAGTCCATCAACTTGCCAAGTCCCAGTCTACATTTACTGATAGTCATTGTGCCAAGTTGGCCACCTTCATTGACTTTTTACTAACATGCAATGTAGTCACTGACTTAAGTTTAAGTCTAAAACCCGCCACCTTTGCATTACAAAGTTAATTTAAATAAAACAATATTATGTTAAATAAAATATACATCGTATTTAAAAAAGAAAACCTATTTAAGACTTTTAAGATGTTTAATAAATTAACAATATAAATATATGCATATATATATTGAGTGAGAGCGATGCCGAATTTTAACCCATATATATATATATATGTTTATTTATTTATATCTATACATAAATTTATATCTATATACATACATACATACATATATATATATATATATATATATATATATATATATATGTATATATATATGTATATATATATCTATATATATGTATATGTATATATATATATGTATATATATATATATGTATATGTATGTATATAGATATAAATTTATGTATAGATATAAATAAATAAACACACACACACACACATATATATATATAATGTTCGATTTATTCATAGAAAGGTAAAAATAAAAACATGGTAATTCATGCATAATTATAAATCTATCATTTCGAATTACCAAGATTAATTGCTTTCAAAATATAACTTAACTTATAAGCAATCATCAAATTTTTATGCATGTGAAATCCATACAATCATCTAATCGACGAGACCATAATACTTATTTCTCAACGAACAAAATGATCAACTTCATACCATTAAAATCGTGTCGACATAAAGTTCGTATTTTAAATTAGATTTAATAAAAAATGTTAACTTGCTAATTAATTAACCCTAATTTTCAACTATTGAACATTTTCAAATATGCAATCAACATAACGGCTAATTTTTACTCAAATTATTTCAATTTAAAATAAACATTGATGAAGTCACAATTCAAACAATGATGCCTTGACAAAGTCATATTTGCACAAACAATTTTCTATTGTGCTGTGTGATATTCCCCTAGTCTATCGAAGTCATAAGGTAAAAACAACTCTACCTGAGTCATGTTCTTGTCGTCAACTTCATTCACCTGTCTCTACATCACTTGCACTCAATAATTCATCAGTGTTGATGATCCCCAATTAAGACTAGATATCAAATTACATGATGCATGAATAAAATGCATACATCATTTCCCTACAACTGAATTATCATAAAAATGAATGCACATATTTGTTTCAATTTCAATGCATAAATAAAAAAATTACATTACATCTCTTAAATACACATTATCAAAAATGCGGTTCATGACATCCTTTCCCTCTTAGAAGAGACATCATCTCGATGTCTTACTACTCAAATAATAATCACATAACAATTATATCTCATAAAAATGTCAACCATACTTCAAGTTTTAAATAATGACAATAGCATACATGCTATCCAAGTTTACATCATAAAAATAAAATCATTGTTTCAAAGATATCTCAAATGATAAGCAACTATTTCCTAAGAAAGCAAATGAGGAAAATGGTGATCAATTGTCTCAGCATCCTCCCATGTAGCACTATCCTGAGAATATTTGTCTCACTAAACCTTATACTGAGTGAAATATTTTCTATGTAGCTTCATGCTACACTGATCTAGGATTTGAATGGGCTCCACTAGCACCACCCCTGGATCATATACCTGTAAAGATTGCCAATCAAGAATATGAGATGCATCAGCATGATAATGTTTCAATAAAGACACATGAAACACATTGTGGATTCGAGCTAGAGTAGGGGGTAAAGCTAATCTATAAGCAACTGGATTGATAACCTCCAGTACATCAAAGGGTCCCACATATCTTGGTTCCAACTTTGATGATTTTCCAAACAAGATAGAGTTCTTATGAGGTTTCTCTCAAAAAGACTTTATCTCCTGTAGCAAATTGTTTGTAAGTCCTATTTTGATCTGCATAACTCTTCTATCTGTCAACTACTTCCTTCAACCTACTCTTTATCAACACCATTTGCTCATCCATTTCCTTAAGTAAATCAGGACCAATAATGATCCTATCCTCTAGTCTATCCCAACTAATAGGTGTGCGACATTTTTTCCCATAGAGTGCTTCAAAAGGCATCATCCCTAATGATGCATGAAAGGAGTTGTTATAAGAAAATTCAACTAAAGGGAAGTACTCCTCCCATTTGTACTATTGATCCATGCAATACATTCAGAAAAGATCTTCCACTACCTGATTAACCCTTTCTGTTTGGCTGTTAGTCTAAGGATGATATGCTGAGCTAAAATTTAGTCTTGTTCTCAATGCTGCATTTAATGTTGTCCAGAAACTGGAAGTCATTCTAGTATCCCTATCAGATATTATGGTTTTTGGAACACCATGTAACCAAAAAATTTCTTGCACAAATTTCTTGGCAAGAACAAATGATCCATCCTTGAGATTCCCAGGTATGAAATGTGCAACTTTAGTCAACTTATCCACCACTACTAGGATAGTGTCATGTTTATTCTTGCTCATTGGTAATCCTTGGATAAAATTCATACTGATTACCTGCCACTTGTATTCTGGTATAACATGTTGGAATAAAAGTCTTGCTGGATGAACATGTTCAGCTTTCACTCTTTGACATTCCAAACATTGTGCTACATACTCAACCACTTCTTTTCTGAGTTTAGGCCAGAAATACAAAGATTTCAGATCAGCTACCATCTTTGTTATTCCAAGGTGTCCTGAATAAGGTGTATTGTGCATCTCATACAGTATTAACTTCCTCAACTCTCCCCCTTCATGTATGTACATCCTTCCTTGGTACCTCAGAATAACCTCAAGTTATATTTCATATCCATCATAACAATGATCTGATGAATCTTTTTCCAAGGCTTGTTTAACCCTTAGGTAATGTTCATCTTCTGGAAGGTTTTGCAACACTTGTTGTTTCAATTTTTTCTTCATTGTAACCATAGCAGAGAGGTGTCTTCTTCTACTGAGAGAATCAACTACTTTATTTTCCTTCCCTTTGATATATTCAATGCCAAAGTCATACTCACTTAGAAATTCGAGCCACCTTCTCTGTCTTGCATTAAGGTTAGGTTGTGTAAAGATATACTTCAATCCTAAATGATCTATTTTTAGCTCAAAAGGCTTCCCTAAAAGGTAATGCCTCCACATTTGTAATGCATGTACAATAGCTAGAAGTTCTAAGTCATGCGGTGCATAAATCATCTCATATTGCTTTAGCTTTTGTGATTCAAATGCTACCACCTTTCCTTCCTGCATCAACACTACTCCCACACCTTTACCTGAGGCATCTGTAATTACTACAAAATGTCCATCGGGATCTGGTATACTTAATACTAGTGATGTTGTCAATTTTTGCTTCAAAAGTTGAAATGACTCTTCACACTTCTTAGTCCATTCAAACTTTTTTTCCTTTTTTCAAAGTGAAGTAATAGGTGTTGCTATCCTAGAAAATCCTTCCACATACTTTCTATAATATCCTACAAGTCCCATAAAACTCTAAACTTCTAAAATATTTTGAGGTGTTGGCAAATCTACTATTCTTTCTATCTTTGCAAGATCAACTGAAATTCCTTCAGCAGATATGGCATAACCTAAGTAATGTTAGCAATTTGATGATGTTTTGATTGTCATTGATGGACACACACTTTCTTGATGTGTGAGTTATGCTCAACTGGTAATTATTCGAACTAGTATTGTGTATTATTGAATGTATAATCTTTAGACTATTGGTATTTTGCAAAAGATGTTTACTAAACATAGATTCACTGAAGAGCTCAAGCGGTATGGAGATCCCAAGCGGTTCGAGGATAGAAAGCGGTACGAAGGACCCAAGCGGTAGTTAACTTTTGATCATAACACTATGATCTACTAGTCTTCATTTTTGACAACTAGTAATCAGTATATTGTATTAACCGGTATTACTCTATGATGAGTTACCAACTGGTATTTGTGTAATGTGTGATGAGTTATCATCCACCGACACTTTGGCAGTGATTTTGTGTCGTGTTACCAAATGTGTCTAGATGCACTGAACCTAGGCAATTATAGTCTAATTCTATTGGAATGACATGAAATCAGTTTCCTTTATAAGGACATCATGTCTAGTGTTTGCATGCATGATATATGAGAGTTGTGTGATAGAAAAGGTTATGTGCGATCATTGTAGAGAAGATTAGGTCTGTGTAGAGTGTGGAGATATTGAAGACTGAAGTAATGCTGAAATGCATTAACAAGGAGTTGTCAATGATCTAATTAAGTAGACCATGCTATTATCTAGATTGCTCACTTGTTGATTACTCACATCTTCGACAAGTCTGAAACCCTTAACTAGGTAGGCCCAGCAAAGCCTTTGTAAATCCTCTAACAAGGTGGTTCACAACTGTGGATCTGAAATCCTTTCACAAGGTAGTCTTTAATAGGACTTACAGAAATCCTTTAACAAGGTAGTCTTTAACAAGACTTATCTCCTAACAGAGATCTAGATTCCTAACAGGATCTGTTCTAGTGAAGAACATTGTATGACCTTAACCGGTCAGGTTTCTATTCTACAGATAGTTACTTGTGAGTTTCTGCTCATTTTGGTTTTTCCCATTTAGGTTTCCACGTCAAACATCTTGTGTTATGGTGATTGTTCTCTTATGGGTGAATGCTTTGTTTTCTATATGGTTTGCATTTATCGTAACCAGTTTATTAGTGAATCTGTTGTACTGGTTATCTGCTAAACTGTTTAAAAGTTTGTTTACAATATTTTTTGGCATACTAATTCACCCCCCCCCTTTTAGTATTCATCAATTGGTATCAGAGCCAACCTCTCTATAAGTTTAACCACTTGGAAGGAGATATGGGGGAATACAATGTGAGGGAACTTACTCATTGTCTCACTTAGACGAAGAGAGCCTATGATGAACTTAAAGTCAAGTATAAAGCCTCTTTGGCCAAAAGAAGAGAGCATGCTGAGAAACTGATGGAACTCACTGAAAATAGCTCTTCTGATGAAGCATACATGGATGCCCTAGTTGAAAAAGTTGAAAAATTGAATGAATCTAAAGCCAACCTGAGAAGAGAGTTGGAAGGACTGACTATTAGAATGAGTCAGAAGCTTGAGAATAGGAGGAAAGCTGAAGATCTGGTAAAACACAAAGATCATGAGATCTCTAAGCTGAAGCAAGAAATCAGTACCCTTACCGCTCATCTTCAAGAGAGTAAAGTGGAAAAATAAGAAATGCAAGGTGAACTAAACATGGCTATTTATGAGAATGTAACCTTGATGGAATCTAATGTTGTTATTTCCAAGGAACTTACTGAGTCAAAGGAGATACTTTCCAAATTCAATTAGAGTACTGCTAAGCTAGAGCAAAAGCTAGAATCGACAAAACTAGTAAAGAATACCACTGGACTTAGTTTCTTCGGGTATGAGGAAGGAGAGATCTCTGGAACAAAAGCTGAAGCATCAAAGAAACAACTGACATCCAAAGGAAAAGGTAAGCAAAAATTTAAACCTATTTTCTTTAATTGTCTCAAAGAAGGACATACTGCTAATGTGTGTAGAAGCAAGGCCTACAACAATTTTCCTTATTTTCAAAACAATATGCCTAGATCTAATAGATTTAATGGAAATTGTTATGCATGCAACAAGTTTGGGCATAGAGCATTTGAATGTAGGTCAGTTTTGCACAACACTGGGAGATATCCTCCAAGGACTCAAGGAGTTATCCCAGAACCTTCTGTGAACCGTAATCCCAACCGGTACAATACCTATGACCATCAGTCAGGTGGTTATCAAGTGGAAACTAGTTGGAGAGCAACCTATTTGATCTGTCATGGTAGCAGTCACACTACTGCAACATGCAGAAGGAAGAATGGTAGTATGAATAACAGACCATGGAGAACACCTGGAATGGTATCCTATCATTGCAACAAATCGGGACACACTGCCAGAATTTGTAGACTAAGAAGGAACATATCGGATGATATACCAATCACTCTAGAAGGGAAGATTGATGTTGAAACCGTTCAAATGGAAATGAATAAAACTTGAAAAAACAAATCAGAAGAAGTGTCACAGGATGAACCAGTTTCTGCACCTAGTGTAGAAGTCTCTAAACTGGCAAACTGAGCTTCAAAAAAGCTTAGGGGGAACATATCAGTGAAATATTTTGAACCCCTGGTTTATATCGGTAAAGATCTTAACCGGTATATGATTACCTATCAGATGACAGAAGATCTGAAGTGGTAAAAAGGCAAAATTAGGGTTTGTGCCCTTGCGGTGATGCATTTATTATGGTAGGTGAGAGTTTGTTTAAAAGGATTTTCATTGTCATTTTCACTTATCTATTTTTGAGAGAAGAATTTTCAAGAGCAGAGCGACAAAGAGTGATTCATCTAGCGATTCAAAGTGAATTCAAAAATCTTGTAGAGGAATCCAGAGATTTTTTTCAATCTATTAGTGAAGAAAACTAAGCGATAATCTAGCAACCAAAGTGGTGTATTGTGGGCGACATTGGCAAACCCTAAATTTTGGATTGTGAAGGTATTTCTCAAATTTCTTTCTTATCATGGCTTCTGCATTGCACTCCAGTTCTAGTGCACCTGTATATTCAACCAAATTTCTTCAAAAGAAAATGAAATACAATACCCTATCCCAAATACCTGCCAGAGTTATTATTGAGGGAGATATTTCAGGGTATATTGACTATAAATTAAAAGACCTAGGATCCCTAGTGATTCATTCCTAGTTAAGTTTGTTATGTGGGGATGATAAGAAGATCAAACCTGAGTACAATATCCTTGAGAAGATGAAACTGCATAATGCAGTATATTTTCTGGAAGAGTTCATAGAAGATCATATCCACATCATCCTCAACAGAGTATATGGTGATAAGATGTATCTCAAGCGGACGCATGACATCACACTGGAAGCAATTCATGTCGTTACTGATTTCTGCAATATTGGAGAGGTACTAGCTCTATGAAAGGTTACCAAAACTGAAATGACCAAGCTCACCAGTTCTGTGAGTGACCAACGTACGATGACTGTCAACACCATCTTTGATGATCTTGTGAAATATGCTTCCATGGTGATTGGTTACAGGATGTTTCATGCTAGTAGAATGAACTTTGTCCCTGTTGCTGCGGTGAATGCCACTTATAGAATGATTGAGGAAGACACTACATTTGACCTATGTACCTATCTACAGAAGCAATTGTTGTTAAATCAGAAGTCCATCAAACAAGACAATTCTCTAAGGTTCAGATTTGGTGGTCAACTTCTGGTTGGTTTATTCTTCTACTTTCAAGGTTATTTCCCTGGAGTAGGTGATGTGCAATGGTTTGTTGACCTATCGGTCTCCAGACAAATCAAGGAAAGTCTTCAAATAGTGGGAGTTGGATATCCTAAGGTTCTTAACAAGTATTTTGATGAATTCAAGAAGAAAATGAGCTAGAGAATGAGGATATCTGATGATATTGTGAAGAAGTATGAAGATGACATTTGCTTCACAATAAGGATAGATGACTACATAATGGAAGCGGTGAAACCAAGAAAGGAAGTAGTTGAACCAATGGGGTATGAAGTAATGAATGACATGTTGATCGGGTATGCCTCTACCCTACTTGCCTCACCATTGGATGCTAAGAAAAAGATAACTGGTACCTACGTGGAGAGGGTCACACCGGTTGAAGAACCAAAATAGAAAAAGGACAAAGCAGTGCCATCGGTATCTGCACCGGTTACCTATGCCAGTCTGAAAGTGACCAAGCAGTCACCAGCTAAGAAGAAACCCGAGGTCATTCCAGCAAAGGTATTTGAGAGGAAGTAGAAAACCAAAACCAACTCACCGGAGTCAGAGGAAACTGAACCGGAAATTCAACCAAAGAAGACAAGGCAATCAAGAAAGAAGGCGAAGTCTACTGGTAATGTTCCGGCAATTTCAACACTGGTAAATATAGGCATTTCCTCTTATAAACCAATGACACATTGTTAGAGGACAATTAAGAATATTAGGAGAAAAGTTCTTGATGATTTAAAGGAATATTTTGATGATTTTACTGATAGTGAGAAAGAAGAAGTAGAATAGGAATTCATCAAATATTTATGTGTTAATGATCGATCACCATCTAAGATTAGATCATTTACAAAAGATTCTTTGTATAATTATTTAGTTAACAAATGGTGCATTGCCATTGAGAGAGAATAGGAGATCAGAGAGAAAAATTTTGCATGATCTTTTTCTGATGCTTCTAACTTTGAGTCATTTGAAATAATGGATAAGAACAAAGGCATCTTCTTCATGAGAAGGAGAAGACTCAGGGTACTAGAAGGTAAAGCTTCTGAAGTGGAAAAGGATACTCACATACATGTGAAAGTTGTTGTCAATATGCACCAAGTATCTGAAGCCAATAAGAAGGTTGAACAAGAACCTGACATATCCTCAGGAAAATCGGATGAAGTATTTGATAGTGAAGGTGAAAGAGTGACAGAGCAAATTGACACTATTGATGTTGATGCCTTAGATAGTGAGGATGTCACTCCAGACAAAGAGAAAGAGAAATAGGATAAAGAAAAAGTAGAGAAAGAGAAACAGGATGAAGAAAAAGTAGAGAAAGAGAAACAAGATAAAGAAAAAGAAGAGAAAGAGAAACAGGACAAAGCTGAGAAAGAGAAACAGGACAAAGCAGAGAAAGAGAAACGGGACAAGGAAAAAGATAAAAAAGAGGAAGAGAAGAAGAAAAGGAAGAGAAGAGGAAAGAAGAGGAGAAGAGGAAAGAAGAAGAGAAGAAGAAAGAAGAAGACAAGAGGAAGGAAGAAAGGAAGAAGGAGGAAGATAAGAAAAAAGCAGAAGAGGAGAAGGAAGCAGAGAAGAACAAACAAGCTGAGACTCCTAAGGCAACCAATGATCAAACCAAACTGGTTGATACCACCAGCCCTATCGATCTAACTCTTGCAGATGAGTCCGAGCTACTGCATAGCATCAAACATGCACATGAAAGACTAGAAGAATTACGGAGGAAGAAGGAATAGGATGTCATCCAAATTGCGGCTAACATGCTTACCAATCTGATTCCTAATACCAACCTCCCTAGTACTGATTCCTCTTTGTCCAAGCTCAAACTTCTTTATACCATAGTGGAGCACCAGTTACAATGCTTGGAAGATGTTGCTGAAGCCACTACAAAGAAGAACCATGAAAACACACTCAACATTGCCTTAGTCAAGAAAATGAATGAGCTCTGGACACAACTACTGAAACAACAAAAGGATATCAGTGTTGCTATGGATGAAGGCAAATTACTTTTGAGTAAAATCTGCCAACCCCATCTATTTTGTGACGATGTGCTTAAATAGAAAGATAAACTCCAATCAGAGTTTCAGGCATATATCAGCACCTTCAAGATGCCCTATGATCTCTTCACTACATATGGGCAAATGGTTCATCACTTTTAGTGTCAGACAACCAAGATGGACTCTGAGATCAACAACCAGACTAAAGATTTGCAGGAGCTTTAGCTGCTCCTATTGCCAAGATTGCAGATTCTTCAGAAATGTTTTCTTAACCTGGAAGATATCACAGTAACTCAAGAGATGAGTACCATTGATGCAATGGAAGAACTGGTATTCTAGATGAAGATTGAAAGTGAGGTTGCTACCTCATTACTTGAGTCATGGAAATTGGCCATGAAAACTTTTATGCAGGACTTCAAATCTGTTTTTGAGAGATTTCATTCCTTATTGTTATGAACATTTACTCTATTTTATTATATAAGCAAAAAGGGGTTATTCTGCATTACTTTGTCATTGTTGGCAAAGGGGGAGTAGTGTACATTAAAATTTTGGTGAATGTTACCATTTCATGTACTTTCATGTTACCACTTTGGGGAGTAGTGTATATTGTAATTTCTGCAAAAGGGATACTGTATATGCTTAGGGGGAGTAATTTTGATTATGGCATTTTTGTTGTAAAAACACTTAGATGTCAAAAATTTTCTAAGTGTTGCCATCAATGTCAAAGGGGGAGATTTTTGGAATTTTGATGATGTTTTGATTGTCATTGATGGACACACACTTTCTTGATGTATGAGTTATGCTCAACCAGTAATTGTTCCAACCGGTATTGTGTATTATTGAATATATAGTCTTTAGACTTTGTAGAAGATGTTTACAGGTCATAGATTGACTGAAAAGCTCAAGTGGTATGGAGATCCTAAGCGGTTCAAGGATAGCAAGCAGTACGAAGGACCCAAGCGGTAGTTATTTTTTTATCAGAACACTATGATCTACCAGTCTTCATTTTTGACAACTGGTAATTGGTATATTGTATTAACCGGTATTACTCTATGATGAGTTACCAACTAGTATTTCTGTAATGTGTGACAAGTTATCATCCACTGACACTTTGGTGATGATTTTGTGTCGTGTTACCAAATGTGTCTAGATGCACTGAACCTAGGAACTTGTAGTCTAATTCTATTGGATCGACATGAAATCAGTTTCCTTTATAAGGACATCATGTCTAGGGTTTGCATGCATGATATATGAGAGATGTGTGATAGAAAAGGTTATGTACGATCATTGTAGAGTATATTAGGTCTGTGTAGAGTGTGGAGATATTGAAGACTGAAGTAATGTTGAAATGAATTAACAAGGAGTTGTCAAGGATCTAATTAAGTAGACTATGCTATTAGCTAGATCACTCACTTGTTGATTACTTACATCTTTGAAAAGTCTGAAACCCTTAACCGGGTAGACCCAGCAAAGCCTTTGTAAATCCTCTAACAAGGTGGTTCACAACTGTGGATCTGAAATCCTTTCACAAGATAGTATTCTACAAGACTTATAGAAATCCTTTAACAAGGTATTCTTTAACAGGACTTATCTCCTAACAGAGATCTAGATTCCTAACAGGATCTATTCTGGTAAAGAACATTGTATGACCTTAACTGGTCTGACCTTAACCGGTCTGGTTTCTATTCTATAGATAGTTACTTGTGATTTTCTTCTCACAATGGTTTTTCCCATTTGGGTTTCCATGTCAAACATCTTGTGTTATGGTGATTGTGCTCTTGTGGGTGAATTCTTTGTTTTCTATTTGGTTTGCATTTATCATAACCGGTTTATTAGTGAATCTATTGTACCAGTTATCTACTAAACTATTTAAAAGTTTGTTTATAGTATTTTTTGGCATACTAATTCACCCCCCCCCCCCTCCTTAGTATTCATCAAGTAATGCAGTTTTTCCTGAAAGAAGGCACACTTAGAAAATTTCTCATAAAGCTTATGATCTCTTAATCATTGCAAAACTATCCTCAAGTTATTCTTATGTTCTTCTTTATTCTTAGAATAGATCAAAATGTCATCATGAAGATTAGAACAAAATCATCCAAGTATTCTCTAAAAATACTGTTCATGAGATTCATGAATGTTGTCAGGGCATTGGTTAAACCAAATGGTACAACTGTGAATTCATAGTGCAGATACCTTGTTTAGAATGCAATCTTAGGAATATCCTCATCCTTAATCCTTAACTAGTGATATCTTGATTGAAGATCAATCTTGGAGAATACTATTGCACCTTTCATTTGATCAAAAAATTCATCTATCCTGGGTAGAGGATATCTATTTTTGATAGTACTTTGTTCAACATCCTATAATCAATGCATAACCTTAAAGTACCATCTTTCTTCTTTATGAACATCACCGACGCACCCCACGGGGATAAACTTGGTCTAATAAATCCTTGCCTAAGCAACTCTTGCAATTGAGCCTTAATCTCATATAGTTCTATTGTTGTCATTCTATATGGAGCCTTAGATTGTGGCTTCGTTCCAGGTAAGAGTTCTATAGAAAAATCAAACTCTCTCTTAGGTGGTAACCTGGTAAGATCTTCTGGAAATACATCTAGGAACTCTACAAGGACAAGATAATCCTTAGGAATTTTCTCAACATTATTCAAATCATTTACCATGACAGCAATAATAGAACATCCTTTTCTTTGGGCCTAGTTGAGTTGCATTGTCGAAATGTGTCTCAATTTAAGAGGCTTTTGAGACCCAAAAATTTCAACTGAATTCCGAAAATCATTAATGCAACTGATGACCTTATCTTCATAGTTTACTATGGCTTTATGCTTATTCAACCAGTTGATACCTAAGATCACATCATATGATCCTAATGGTGCCACATAAAGGTTAACCTGGGTTTGGAAATTGGAAAGTTCTAATTCACTGCAAAATAGACAAGTATCTACCCTCCATTCTGCTCGATTTCCATATTGAACCATCCATGCATTTGAAATATAACCAGGTCTAACATATATTCTAGAAACTACTTTAGGATCAATAAAGCATTCAGTAGCTCCTGTATCTATTAAAATAGAAACTGATTGTCCAAAAAGCTTACCCCACATCTGAATAGGTGAGGCTTGGAAATCATCTTGACGGTTGTCAACTACAGTGTGAAATTCATGTTGAGGAGCTCCTTGCTAATTTGCTCCTCTCTATGCAGGGGTACGTTGCATACAATTAGAGGCATAATGACTTCCTCCACAATTGTAACACCCGTCCCTAGGTCCGAAATGGCCACCTGACCTTCCTCTGTCCAAATTTTGTTGGGCATTGGTGTTATTGTTTCCTCTCTTGTTACCATCATTATTCACTCTTCCTCTTTCCTGAGTGTTGGGTCCCCTCTTTAGATTCCTTATCTGTCGATTATTGTTGTTGTTGTTCCTTTGGAAATTCCTATTTCCAAAATTCGGTTGGTTATTCACATTTTTACGGAAGTTCCCCAACTACTGCAACTTCTGCTCTTGCTTAGTTGCTTTGTCAAATACCTCTTCCATAGTCAGTGGATTATGAATATCCAATTCTGCTCCTATATGGGTTCTCAAACCCAAAATTAACTTCCAAATGCAAAATCGCTCATCCATCTGATATTGTAGAACATACTTAAGGATGTTGGTAAACTTCTCCCAGTATTGAGTTACCAACATGCCACCTTGAATTAGGTTCTGAAATTCAGTCATCTTCTTATCGAAGAATAAATGAGGAAGCCACCTCTTCCTAACAGATTGCAAGAAAAATTCCCAAGTGATATCTCTTCGTTGTAATTTCCTTTCAGACTTTTCATTATCCCACCAAATAGCAGCTTCGCCAGAAAGTTGATAAGTAGCCCAAACTACTTTGGTTTCATTGGACATGTTGCAGAGACCAAAATATTTTTCCATTTCTATCACCCATGCCTCTGCACCATCACCAATAGTTTTTCCATCAAACTTTGGTAGGGCTATTCTTTTCAAGTCCTTAGCCAGCTCTTCTTCAATCCTTGCTTGGTTATCTAGTTGCTCTTCAACCCTAGGAGCTTCCCGTCGGACTTCTCTGACCCTTCAAACCTCCTATTCAAGTTCATTCATTCTGGCACTCTACTGGTTCAGTAAATCAAGAATTTGGTCCAGCCTTTCATTCCCATTACTAGGCCCAACCCTTGTGGTCCTTGAGGCTATTGTTTTTTAACAATTTTTGCATCAAGGAAATGTTGACATTTCTTAGCGAAAAGAAGAATATTTGCAAAGTTATGACTTCCGTAACTTCTATTAAATCAATACTCCCTAACATCTATCCTACAATATAACTATAGAGATTAATATCCATATTTACTACTGGAAGGAAGCAATATAGAACTATAATAAGACATAGATAATTTACAAAACTATTTCATCCAAGTTTATAATATAACTAAGGTCTAAAGTACATATTTATCATCATAGGAAAAACATAACATTCAACTCAAATTTATTATATAAGAAAGATATCTTTATTTATTGATAATAAAAGTGTTATCACATAATACATCACTCTTCTGGAGGAGTCATGGGAGTATATCCTTCGAACTCACTAGATCTTAGGGGGGTATAACCTTCAAATTCATTATCACTCAGTGGGGTATATCCCTTAGATCATTATCACTTAGTGGAGAATATTCCTTGGACTCATCAGAACTTATCACAATTGGCCTAATTGGAGAGTATTCTAACTCAAGCTCCTCTTCCTCTATAGGGATAGTCTTTTCAGCAAGGGATTCAGTAGGGCTACTACTATCTCAACACTTTCTTTCTCTTCAGAAACTAGTTTTACTTTGGGAGGAACATTTTCCTCCTCACCGATCCATTCTCCACTTGGATGGTTATCCTTAATAGGCATGAAAGGAGATATAGGATCCTTCTTGACCCTTAGATAGTGAGCATACCCAACTACTAACTTACGAGTTGTCTACTTTGTTCGCACCATCTCTGAAAGTTTCAACACAAAACTATTATTCTCCAAATTTAACTTGCGAAGTGACTCATAGGTCCTAGTGTTATAAAACCTATGGTCTGATACCAAAATGTAAAGACATAAATTAATATATAAGACATAATCTACTCTTTATTTATAAATAAACTCATAAGTCAATTAAGAAGTCTATTTCATAGATAATATAAAGAAATTTCAATAAGTTGATAAAACAACCATATATATCAAAGAGTTAAATAAAATTATCATGTAAAATGAAAGGTACA
This sequence comes from Cryptomeria japonica, assembly GCF_030272615.1. Lineage (NCBI taxonomy): Eukaryota > Viridiplantae > Streptophyta > Pinopsida > Cupressales > Cupressaceae > Cryptomeria > Cryptomeria japonica. Next base: position 649,644,010 of record NC_081410.1, read on the forward strand.
AATCTCTCTCTCTCTCTCTCTCTCTCTCTCTCTCTCTCTCTCTCTCTCTCTCTCTCTCTCTCTCTCTCTCTCTCTCTCTCTCTCTCTCTCTATATATATATATATATATATATATCCGTATTCCCTACTTAGGCTTTCATATCGCCTTAAGTAATATACAAATAGAAAGAAGGTGAGATACATCCATCGATCTCCATTATGAGTCACTTCCTTTTAGTCCTTTTAATGAAGACGAGAACAAGATTCAGGCACTTTTTCCGCCCAACCTTGAAGCTTACACTTCCCCGAAATTCTTGGTCAATCAAGAATACCCGACCCTACACGAATTGTTTTAACCAAATAATTCAAAAGACAAGAAGGAATTTGATGTGTGCCTAGATGATACAAGCATTTTCATCTTTTAAAATATTTTAAGAAGCAAGCATTATCATGCAAGGATATGATAGAGAGCATAAAATAAAGAATTTCATCTATTTCTATGGATAATTCAAATCATTACTCGGCCGAGTATAATGGCATGCATAGCAAAAATAAATAGGTGGAAAAAGCAACTATTCTCTCTAATATTCCATATTCGACACCCATCCCAAAAGGTTACTTTCTATACACAAGCCTATCCATAGCTTGGTTCCCACAAACAAGAATATATTTTAAGAATACAATCTTTTGACTAATTGAAATAACATCTTCCCTATTACTGTCGTAAAATAAACACTATTTCATCTCTTTCACCTAATTGAATACAATCTTTCAAAATTTGAAAAGCAATATAATTTCATCAATAATTTTTGAATAGATACAAGGTAAAAAGAAGGTGTAACACAAGTATGATTTTCGCTCATATAGAGTAAAGTAGGAGAACACATTCTTTAATTGAAAATCTAACCTAATCTCTTTGACAATAATCACTATTTTTAAGCAATTAACTCTCTTAACTACTTCAATATATATTCCATCTAAAGATTTCTTTCTTCATCTATTCAAGGAATAAAAACACATATTCAATAAAATAATTAAAATATGAAATATTATATAAGAAATCTTATACTACATACAAAGCTTTAATTCTCTAACTTTCCTTATTGCAAATATAACCAAAATAAAATAAGATTCCGACCTCTTTACGCTTGAAACTGGTTGGAAAGAACTCTATCGTGCCTCCTCTAAATGGATCTACGTCTTCCTTGATGGCTCAAAATTCTCTCACTGATCTCTTATTCTTCTTCTATCTCAGTTCTAAAATAGCTCAAAATTCTCTCACTGATGTTTACAACTGAATTTTCATAAAAATGAATGCTTGTATCTGTTTCAATTTCAATGCATAAATATAAAAAACTACATTACATCTCTTAAATACACATTATCAAAAATACGGTTCATGACAAGGTTGCTCATGATATCTCTGTGAAGACTACAACATCACTGTCCTAAGGTCATGATTTGCTTGAATCATTGGTTTTGAGTGTTAGGAATGTTCTTTCTCTCTATTCCTTAGCAATGAATGATGTTATTGCTATTGACTTCACAACAAATCAATATGATTGTTAATTCTTATACTTCTATACCTTACTTCTCTTATGCTCAAAGATGTCATTTCATGTACTTGAGAGAACTTTTATTTGATGATTGCACCTTTTGGGTCTCCATGTGCTACTTGTAGCTTGTGACTATAAAGATCATTGATATTGCTTTCTATCACTTGTACTCTTCATTCTCTGCTTATTTTCTCTTTTCATGTTATTTTAGTAGTGTTATGGAGGTATGTCATGTATGTATGTGTTAGCAATAGCCAAGAAGGAAGATTGAGAGGGGGGTTGAATCAGTCTTCACCAAAATATAAAACTTAATCATAAAACACAGATTTGATAAACTACAGTAATAACAAAGATAAGCAAACTGGAAGCACAACACATAACACCAATATATTGACATGGAAAACCTGGTTAAGGGAAAAACCACAGTGGGAACCTACCCATAGTAAGATGATACTCTGCAGTAGTATGTGAAAATATTACAATGGGGAATGCAAATGCATTCAGGCACACTGCCTAGAGTTCACTGCTCAAAAGATAATGGTCTGGAACGTTACAACCCTCAGGAAAGACTTGCTGACTTACAATAAGATTGAGACTACAATCCAGAAGAAATGAACTGAAATAATAGTATCTCCAAATGCCTGATTATAGTTCTGGTTAAGCACAGATGTCTACCCTACAACACCAAACTCTCCTCAAACTCAACACCGAAGGATAAATCACTTGTTCGCACATAAAATTCTCTCTGATAATGCATACATAACATCAACACCAAATTACATGACATTATCACCTATATAAACAAATCATCAACCTTGATAACAAGGTCGGCTAAACCCTCAATTACAAAATTACAACACACAATACAAAGATTGACAATTAGACCAATATAATGGTTTACATAGCAAAGCATGGTCCTAAAGAAATTCCCAAACACTCAACTCCACTAGAAATCACATCAAGATCAACCACAACACGCTACACCACCAGGAAAACCGCATAACATGAAAATCATCACCGGTTCATAGAAACCACCAAAAATTCACACAACGATCAATGAAGATCATCAAAACAAATAGGTCACAACTAGGAAACACTGGCAAGCACATTATAAACATCAAGAACTGTTGCACCAACACCACTTATCAAATATTCATCAATCAACATCTGAAAGCTCAAGAACACAACCAATCGACAACTGTCAAGAAGAAAGATAACTTGTGAAGTACCAAATCATGATCCATCTAAAAGGAAGATACACAAGACCATCCCAAGCAATATCCCAAAAATCAGCACAAGATCTGATCACACTAGAATATATTGGAGGATATACCGAGCTCTGCAAAACAATGATCATCAAAACAACACTACAAACAGATCATAAGATCTTCCTAATCTGCAATCACCAGAGCAATACACAGGAATATGTTGACATCAATAACAACAACATATCCTAGCAGCAACAATGACCAACAATATCCAATAGTATGATTGTGTACATGACCATATATTATTCTCATGACCATACTATCATTCACCTTATGACCAACATTATTCTCATGACCATACTGTCATTCACCTTATGACTGCATTTTCATTGTCTAAGCTTCTGGTAGGGAATTCTTCTATTTGATACCTATGAGGGTATGTGTAGGATCATGGTGTGCCAAAACAGGCCATTAAGTGGCAATGAAATTTCAGAAAATCAGAGTTATGCAACTTGACATGAAAATTTGAATAAGTTGTGAACATTATTTTTAAAATATGTTAAGGAGAGAATTTATAGAAAATTGAATGTAGTTTCTAAGCTACTGGTTATTTTTTGGATAAAAAGAATCCTATTTGATGAAAATTTCAAAGTTCAATCCAGTGGTACTAGAATTTCAGGAAAAAGATAAGAAGTAGGTGTATGTCTTACCACCCTAATCATAATAAAATCCTAATATTCTTTTATAAGATTTATAATATAAGTATTAGACTCATGTCTGGATGTGATACATATTTTTTTAATAAATTTTTATAAAGTAAATAATTATTTATGAATATTTTAATACAAATTTTCATAAATTCAGAAAATCCTACATCTAACCACCTTACCTTGGTCAAAACCTTATGAAATTCAATTTTTTTTAATTTTTCCTTATACTAGACGAAGCATAGATGTGACACATGTTTCAGATTCAAAAAATGTTATATTGTTTGAAATTTATGTGTGTTTTTCAATCAGTCTCTCAATCAGGACTTTTGTCAGAATTCAATTAGAAAATAAATAATAATAATTTATTAAAGTCAAAATAAGACAAGCATTATATTGTTGGAAAGTTGAGAATGTCCTTAAAAAACCCTTTTCATTTTATTATTTTTGGCTATAAAAAAAGTCGTCAGCCACCAGTGTAAAGTTTGGAAAATCAAGGAATACTGAAAAAACACGTTTTTTCAATTGACTTTCTAGGCTTGTCACTTCCAAGGCATATCCCAAAGCAAACCCAAGCCAAAATTTGAAATTTGAAATTTGTACAACAAAAATTGGATATTTGATTTTAATAAGTAAATTCAATAACTAAATTTGCACATAATTAATCTATTGTTTATTAATATATAATATATTAATATACAATATATTAATTTATAAATAAATTAGTATATGATATTAGGGAGAGGGAGAGGGGGGAGTGGGGAGAGAGAGAGAGAGAGAGAGAGAGAGAGAGAGAGAGAGAGAGAGAGAGAGAGAGAGAGAGAGAGAGAGAGAGAGAGATATTAGGTGAGAGAGAGAGGGGGGAAGGGAGAGAGAGAGAGGGGAGGGGGGAGAGAGAGAGGGAGGGGGAAGGGAGAGAGAGAGATAGAGAGAGGGAGGGGGAAGGGGTCATATTGTGTCCTATGATCCCTTGGGACACCATATGACCCCTTAGGTGTCAAATGTTTGTAAGCAATATTGGCTTTGCTTTTTATATAGTAATAATGGCTCATCTTGCCACCTTATGATACACTATGACCCCTTATGATACCATATGGTTTTGTTAGGGGTCATATTATGTCCTAAGGGGTCATGGGATACCATATGACCCCTTTTGACACTAAATTGGGTCGTTATGGGTCATGTTGTGTCCTACAATCCCTTAGGACACCATATGACCCCTTATGACACTAAATTGTGTCGTTATGGGTCATATTGTGTCATATGACCCTTTTAAGATGTCATATGACCCCTTAGGACACAATATGACCCTTTACGACTCTATACAGTATTGTTATGGGTCATATGACCCCATATGGCACCATATGGTGTTGTTAGGAGTCATATGGTGTCCTAAGGGGTCATGGGATACCATATGACCCTTGAGGACAACATATGACCCTTTATGACACCATATTGGGTTGCTATGGGTCTTATGGTGTCCTAAGGGGTCATATTGTGTCCTACGACCCCTTAGGACACCATATGACCACTTACGACACCGAATTGTGTTGTTATGGGTCATATTGTGTCATATGACCCCTTAGGACATAATATGATCCTTTACGACTCTATACTATGTTATTATGGGTCATATGACCCCTTCTGACACCATATGGTGTTTTTATGGGTCATATGACCCCTTATGACACCATATGGTGTTGTTAGGGGTCATATGGTGTCCTAAGGGGTCATGCGATACCATATGACCCATAAAGACAACATATGATCCCTTATGACACCATATTGGGTTGTTATGGGTCCTATGGTGTCCTAAGGGGTCATGTTGTGGCCTACGACCCCTTAGGACACCATATGACCCCTTACGATACCAAATTGTGTTGTTATGGGTCATATTGTGTCATATGACCCCTTTAAGATACTATATGACCCCTTAGGACACAATATGACCCTTTACAACTCTATATAGTGTCATTATGAGTCATATGACCCCTTATGATCCCTTGTGACACCATATTTTGTCGTTAGGGGTCATATGGTGTCCTAAGGGGTCATGGGATACCATATGACCTCTAAGGACAACATATGACCCCTTATGACACCATATTGGGTCATTATGGGTCCTATGATGTCCTAAGGGGTCATGTTGTGTCTTACGACACCAAATTGTGTTGTTATGGGTCATATTATGTCCTAAGGGGTCATATGACCCCTTTAAGACACCACATGACCCCTTAAGACATAATGTGACCCTTTATGACTCTATACGATGTCATTACGGGTCATATGACCCCTTATGACACCATATGATGTTGTTAGGGGTCATATGGTGTCCTAAGGGGTCATGAGATACCATATGACCCCTAAGGACAACATATGACCCCTTATGACACCATCTTTCTCTCTCTCTCTCTCCCCCCCTTTCCCCTAATCTCTCTCTCTCCCTCTCCCTAATCTCTCTCCCCCTCCCCCCTCTCTCCACTAATCTCTCTCTCTCTCCCCCTCTACCCTAATCTTTCTCTCTCTCTCCCCCTTTCCCCTAATCTCTATCTCCTATTGGCATAATGTGAACCAGTATGAGGACATAATGACATTGTATGTTGTCATTGATGTCAATATGCTGAAGAGGTGAGAACCGACATATGTGAGAACTAGTATAACACTGTGAATTGACATTTGTGCCAAAGTGAAGTAGTGTGCTTGTTCAAGGTGAATCGACATATGGTTATGGGAACCAGCACATGGAAGCATTGTATGACTATCGGTTGGTAGTCTCATCTTCAGGGTTTTTGATTGAAGTGCTTCAAGCCTGTGTGGCTCAATCGATGACTTTGTGTGATGAGTTAGCATGGTAACAAAGAACAGATCATGTTGCCACTTAAGCCTTGTGTACGTGAAGGATCTTGCATGAAGGAGATTGTTCCTATCTACCTTGAGAATGTGCGAAGTCTATAAATGGTGATAACGTGTGATGGGTTATCAGCCGCTATGAAATCGGTGAAAAATGGACGATGGAGAATGTCTTGAGATTGGATCAAGACCGTTGCATTTAATGCAGTATGCTCAACAGTCAGGATTGAACCGTTTGAATTCCTTAACCTAACAAGTTTAGGGTTTAGGGTTTATGCTACTGACCTATATGCTTTCCTATAAGGTCGATGTTGTGATTATTTCTAGGGTTGTTGGAAAAAGTTGTGTGTGTGTATCCAAGAGAAGAGATACGTGATTCTTGCCAGACCATAGGAGAGAAGTGATACCTGCAGAGTGTAAGTGCAGAAGGTGAAGAGGAGCTTAAGCAGATCTGTATTGACATTGAGTGTTGTTACTAGATCATTGTAATACCTATTGATCTCTAACCACCTCAGCAATTGAGAAATCCCTTAATAGGGTAGCTTTAACCGGCTTGCTATAAATCCTTTAACAGGGTGACTTAAAACCATTGAGTTCTTGAAATCCTCTAACAAGGTAATCTTTAATAGGGTTTAACCCTTAACCGAGTATTCTAGCCATCCCTTAACTAGGTGATCCCTAATAGGATCGGTTCCTAACAAAATCTATTGTATTGGTCTTTAACCGGACAAGGCTCCTAACAGAGTGGATTTCTAAAGAGTTCAAAAAAAAGCTTGTGGGTATTCATCCCCACCGTGGTTTTTCCTAGTTGGGTTTCCGCGTGAAAAATATGTGTGTCATGTGTGATGTCTTCTTCATGTGATTCTTTGTTGTTTTCTGTCAAGTGGTGAATCATGTTGATCTAGTTGCTCATATGTATATCTTTGATGGTAGATTACATGTTCATGCATTGGGGTGAAATGGAAATGAAGTGTTAGATTATATGAGAAGATAAGTGTCAACCGGTTTATGCTTGTCTCAGTTATTCTGGGTTTTGTTGGTTGTACCCTATTTTAGGACCGGTGTTACTGTTTGTCTATCAATGCATAGTGTTTGCTGACAAACCAGTTTAAGAGTGTGTTTTTGTCTGTACTGATTCACCCCCCCCTCTTAGTACCGGTTTGGTACTATCTGTTCATCATTGAGTTATCAATTGGTATCAAAGCATCCTCCAGGTCCTCTGTGTTATAAGCTTAACCGCTTGAGGTAAAGATCCCAGTCTAATGATGAAGAGGGAAGGTCCAAAGTTTAACAGAGAAAATTTTAGTATATGGAAAGATAGAATGAAGATATACATCAGAAGCATGGGTGCTCAACACTGGAGCTATGTTTAGAATACCTATGTTGCCCCTACGGGTACTCTCACTGATGAACAAAAGAGAGAGATGCAGGAGAATGGGCAAGTCATGGAAGCCCTAATTCATAGTTTATTTGACATTGAGTTTATTGATGTCTAAGATAAGGTAAATCCCAAAGAAGTATGGGATACTCTTGAAAATATCTATGGTTGAAGGCGAGACCATTCAATAGTATGGAATAAGAATCAAAACCGTTGCTGGTGATATCAAGAGTGTAGGTGGTAAAATGGAAGATTTCACTGTGGTAAGAAAAGTCCTGAGATCCCTATTGTCGGTCTATGCAGTAAGGGTTGCTGCTATTCAGGAGCTGAGATCAATAGACAAGACTAAGGTATCCCTAGACTCCATCATTGCAAAGTTGATAGCCTATGAGCTAAATAGTTTTGATGGCAGTGTTCAAAACATTGAATCACCTTTTAAAGCTTCTATTGTACCATCTAGAAAAGGAAAAGAAGCTAGCACTAGTGGTGAACCAAGACAGAGCAGAGAAATGGATGATGAGGAGATTCTGATGGCATTTGAAGCTCTCCTTGCCAAGAAACTTCCTAAAGGAACCGACAAATAGAGAGGTAAGCTACCTTTGAAATGATTTTCTTGTAACTGGATAGGACATATTGCTGTAAACTGTCCTAATGGTGACAACAAGGACAAACTAGAAAGGTTCAAGATATTCAAAGGAGGAAACCGGAGAAACTATTTTGTGGCAATTGATGAAGGTGTCACAGATGAGGAATCAGAGGATGAAAAAAATGAAGATATTGTGTTTGATGCTATCAAGGAAGATGTGTCAGACAAGAAGGCTCTTGTCTCCCCGTTTGATAATTGCAATGAGTGGATCATTGATAGTGGTTGATCTCACCAAATGACTAGTGACTGGAGCAAGTTTCTATCCTTGGAAGAGTATGATGGTGGTGTGGTTCGCTTTGGTAATGATGCACCATGTAGGGTCAAAGGCAGAGGGTCCATCTCACTGAATGGAAAGAGTAGTGCTGACAATGTGTATTGGTTTGATGGTCTCAGACACAATCTTCTAAGTGTTGCCCAGCTGAATGACAGTGGCCTCACTGATGATTGCTCAAGAATGATGTGGGTCACATTCTTGAAAGATAAGTCTGAAGCTTTTGTAAAGTTCAAAGCCTTCAGAGCATTAGTAGAGAAGGAAAGCAGTAAAAGGATCAAGTGCCTGAGAACTGATCAAGGAGGGGAATTCACTTCTGGTGAATTCAACAAGTACTATGAAGAACATGGCTTCAAGAGGCAACTGTCTGCCCCCCGGACTCCATAGCAGAATGGCCTAGCAGAGAGGAATGACAGGATTGTGGTTGAAGCAACTAGAACCATGTTGATTCAAGGAAAGGTAGCTCACACCTTTTGGAGAGAAGTAGTGAGCAGTGCAGTCTATACAATGAACCAGGTACTCATCAAGAAAGGTAAGGATAAAACTCCTTATGAGTATTGGACCGGTAAAACATCTATGGTTAGCTGCTTTAGAGTGTTTGGTAGAAAATGTTACATCAAGAGGAGTGAACACCAGAGCAAATTTGATACAAAATGTGATGAGGGAATATTCCTAGGGTATTCCACCAAGAGCAAAGCTCTCAAGTGTTTCAACAATAGGACTTAGAGAATTATGGAAAGCATCAATGTAAGAGTTGATGAAACCTCTGAGAAAATTGAGGAAACCGACAGTATGCAAGCGGTAAATGAACTGGTTGTAACCTTCTGGGAACTGGTTTTCAGTCAGCCAAGTACCAGTAATAGTGTTCCTACATCGGTATATGTAGATGCTAATACTGATGGAGATGAGGATGAAGAAGAAAAGCAAGAGGAATCCATCAAGACCATTCCTCGGTACATCAAGTTGAATCATGATCCTAAGCAGATCATAGGAGATAAGGATGTAGGAATCCTTACAAGAAGAAAAGTCAGAGAAAACTCATGTATGATCTCTAAATTTGAGACTAAAACATTCAAAGAGGCTCATAAAGATGAAGAGTGGATCAAGGCAATGGAAGAGGAACTTGACCAGATAGAGAAAAATGGTACATGGTCTTTGGTACCCAAACCGAAGCATAAAAATGTCATCGGTACCAAATGGGTTTTCAAAAATAAGCTAAATGAGGATGGCACAATGATTAGGAACAAAGCCAGATTGGTGTGCAAAGGATATGCCCAAGAAGAAGGAGAAGACTATGGAGAAACCTTTGCTCCTATAGCCAGATTGGAAGGAGTTCGTATGCTTCTTGCATATTCAGCTTTTAAAGGTTTCAAAGTATATCAAATGGATGTAAAATCTACATTCCTAAATGGTGTACTTGAACAAGAGGTGTATATAGAGCAACCAGATGGGTTTTCCCTATCTGAAGACAGTGACATGGTATGTAGGCTACATAAAGCCTTATATGGTCTAAAGCAGGCACCTAGAGCATGGTATGAACGTCTACATTCCCATCTTGTGAAGATTGGATTTGAGAGAACAAGTGAAGATAGCAATATCTACTTGAAGTCTGAAGGAGATCAGATCCTGATCTATGAGGTATTTGTTGATGACATTATCTTTGGTGGAGATGACAAGATGAGCCATGAGTTTGCAGATGAGATGAAGAAAGAGTTTGAGATGTCACTCATAGGGGAGATTAAATTCTTCATTGGACTACAGATCCGATAGATTAAAGATGGAATCTTTATCACTCAGTCCAAGTATGTTAAAGAGGTGTTGAAGACCTTTGGCATAGAAGATAGAAAACCGGTTGGTACTCCGATGGTGACCGGTTGTAAACTATCCAAAGAAGATGACTCAGCATTGGTTGATGAGAAGGAATACCAATCAATGATTGGTAAGTTGCATTATGTAGTGCATAGCAGACCAGATATTGCACATGTAGTTGTCATTACTGCAAGGTTCTAGAAAAGCCCAAGAGAACCCCACTTGGTTGCAGTCAAGTGGATTCTTAGGTATCTGAAAGGAACTATTGACTATGGATTGTGGTATCCATATAGCAAGGATTTCAACTTGAAAGTATACACAGATGCTGATTGGGCAGGCAATATAGATGACTGGAAAAGCACAACCGGTGGTTCATTCTTTCTCGGTGGTAGACTAGTCTCATGGATGAGTAAGAAGCATAGTTGTATCTCTCAGTCTATAGTGGAAGAAAAGTATGTTGCAACCTTCATGAATTGCACTCAGACAATTTGGATGAAGCATGTATTAAATGGCTTCAAAGTTCTTGTATGTGAACCGGTAAGTATATTTTGTGACAATACTAGTGCAATTAATATCTCCAAGAATCCGGTTTTACATTCTAGAACCAAGCACTTTAAGCTTAAGTATCATTTCTTGAGGGAAAAGTTTCAAAACAAAGAGATTGCACTGGAACATGTTTCCAGTAAGGAGCAGTTAGGAAACATATTCACCAAGCCTCTCCCAAAGGCTACATTTGTGTACTTAAGAGGTGAATTAGGGGTGTTGCCCCTTCAGGAGGTAAACTAAAAGTATATGCTCCACATCAGTCAGGTATTGCATAGTCAAAAAAAATTTCTTCAGGATTGATGTGTTGAAGGATGCTACTCCTCAGGGGGAGCAACATAATGGATTAGGGAAGCTTGTGCCTCCACTTTGGCATTGTTGTCAAAGGGGGAGAAGTTGTGAAGTAGAGAAGATAACTGCAGACAATGGAGAAGATGTGAAGCGGAGAGATGTCTTTGTATATTGCTATCAATGCCAAAGGGGGAGATTGTTGGCATTATGTGAACTGGTATGAGGACATAATGACATTGTATGTTGTCATTGATGTCAATATCCTGAAGAGGTGAGAACCGGCATATGTGAGAACTGGTATAACACTGTGAACCGACAATTTTGCCAAAGTGAAGCAATGTGTTTGTTCAAGGTGAACTGGCATATGGTTATGGGAACCGGCACATGGAAGCATTGTATGACTACCAGTTGGTAGTCTCATCTTCAGGGTTTCTGGTTGAAGTGCTTCAAGCCTGGTGGCTCAACCTATGACTTTGTGTGATGAGTTAGCATGGTAATGAAGAACAAATTGTGTTGTCACACAAGCCTTGTGTGCATGAAGGATTTTGCATGAAGGAGATTGTTCCTATCTACCTTAGGAATGTGTGAAGTCTGTAAATGGTGATAACGTGTGATGGGTTATCAGCCGCTATGAAATTGGTGGAAAATGGATGATGGAGAATGTCTTGAGATTGGATCAAGACTGTTGCATTTAATGCAGTATGCTCAATAGTCAGGATTGAACTGTTTGAATTCCTTAACCTAACAGGTTTAGGGTTTAGGGTTTATGCTACCGACCTATCTGTTTTCCTATAAGGTCGATGTTGTGATTCTTTCTAGGGTTGTTGGAAAAAGTTGTGTGTGTGTATCCAATAGAAGAGATACATGATTCTTGCCGGACCAAAGGAGAGAAGTGATACCTGTAGAGTGTAAGTGTAGAAGGTGAAGTGGAGCTTAAGCGGATCTGCATTAGCATTGAGTGATGTTACCAGATCATTGTAATAATTGTTGATCTCTAACCACCTCAACAGTTGAGAAATCCCTTAACAGGGTAGCTTTAACCGACTTGCTGTAAATCCTTTAATAGGGTGACTCAAAACCATTGAGTTCTTGAAATCCTCTAACAAGGTAATCTTTAATAGGGTTTAACCCTTAACTAGGTATTCTAGCCATCCCTTAACCAGGTGATCCCTAACAGGATCGGTTCCTAACAAAACCTATTGTATCAGTCTTTAACTGGACAAGGCTCCTAACATAGCGGATTTCTAAAGAGTTCAAAAAGAAGCTTGTGGGTATTCATCCCCACCGTGGTTTTTCCTAGTGGGGTTTCCACATGAAAAATATGTGTGTCATGTGTGATTTCTTTTTCATGTGATGCTTTGTTATTTTCTGTCAAGTGGTGAATCATGTTGATCTAGTTGCTTATATGTATATCTTTGATGGTAGATTACATATTCATGCATTAGGGTGAAATGGAAATGAAGTGTTAGATTATATGAGAAGATAGGTGTCAACCGGTTTATGCTTGTCTCAGTTATTCTGGGTTTTGTTGGTTGTAGTCTATTTTAGGATAGGTGTTACTATTTTTTTGTCAGTGCATAGTGTCTGCTGATAAACTGGTTTAAGAGTGTGTTTTTGTCTCTACTGATTCACCCCCCTCCCCCTTTCAGTACTGGTTTGGTACTATCCATTCATCATTGAGTTATCATCTCCCTCTCCCCTAATCTATCCCCCTACCCCCTTGCCCCTCTCTCTCTCTCTCTCTTGTTGGTATTGAGTTATCATTGATGTCAATAGAGGTATGTCACCCGGTATAAAGAAAATTGAACCGACATAAGGAAGATTAACATGAAGGCTTGTCAACTGGTATGGTGGAAGACAAGTAGGTATTCAGACTATTAGTAACATCACCGATAAGAGGTGATATGAAGTTGTGTGTTGGCATGACAAGTTATAGTTGATAGAAAGGTTGGTTGTCAGACTAAGGTTCCATTTTCCATTGTTGTCAAAGGGGAGAGAAACTGGAATAGAAAATGTTGGCATCAATACCAAAGGGGGAGATTGTTGGTACTGAGTTGTCATTGATGTCAATCGGTATTGTAAGCTACCGGTAGAGGTATGTCACCTAGTATAAAGAAGATTGAACCGACATAAGGAAGATTAACATGAAGGCTTGTCAATTGGTATGGTGGAAGACAAGTAGGTATTGAGACTATTAGTAACATCACCGGTAAGAGGTGATATGAAGTTGTGTATTGGCATGACAAGTTGTAGCCAGTAGAAAGGTTGGTTGATTTTCTTTTGATAATGTTTGTGATAAAGAGATAGAGTGACAAATAGATCACAAACCACTAGAGGTGAAGATGTGCTACTAGTGTAATGTGCACTACTGGTTTGCAAAAAGAGAAGGTCTCACCGGTAAGGGCTTGTGCCGATATGAGTTTGTTGAATGTTCAAGTGTAAACCGACCTTGTGTTGGTGTGTTGAGTGTATGTCAATGTGATGCCAAGTGGAGCTGAGCTGGCAAGCATGCAGAGGTTCATGAAGTTTCTATCGACATGGTTGTTGGAACAGTTAGTCGACATTAATGAAACAACCACAAATCATGGGTCAACAATAGATTGACGTAGCTCGAGGAAGAATGAATGATAGAGAATGATCAGGGTTTTTTTGGCGCCTAGATTGAAGCAAAGAAATCAGATTGAAAGAGGACCTCAAGAAGGAAACAACTCGATTATAAATGAGTCGACAGATTTCAAGGCCGAAAATCATGGTCGAGATTGCTATCTTTAGCAAATATGCATTGGATGATGGAAAATGCCTACAGATGCATTCCTCCAGTATAGGTGATCGATCCAAGGCAGATTGAATCAGATCTGATGAAGATCTAATCAGTGGAAGAAGCCCTAACGACTTGGATTTTAATTGGTTTTTGGCGGGAAAGTTTGAGTTTAAATATAGCAACTTAAGACAGATAGTGTTGCTGCTAAAGAGTGAAGGTAAGTGTGAAATTCTTGTCTGAGAGCCGAAGAGAAAAAAACTTGAAGTGTTTATGAGTGAAGACTAGATCAGTAAGGAGAAGCAAGGTAAACCGGTGTAAGGAACAAACTGACAAAGTTAGCATAGGATGAAGAGGTTAAAAACTGAAGGAAGAAACATATGATAGAGAGTAATCAAGTGTGATTGGATTTTCAATAGAATAGAGGGAGAGAAGATTAAGCAGAGTTAGAATCAGTAGAAAGGATGAGTTGCAGTGTGTATTGAACTAATGCAAACTGGTAAGTTAGAAACTGGCAGTGTAGAACTTTGAAGCGTTGCAAAACTTCATTTGCAGCAAGGATCTCACTTGTATAATTGAGTTTTAATGGTGTTTTCACTAAGTGGGTGCTCAATGCAGGGGTTGTATCTCCTTTAGGTTGTATCCTATAAATTGTGCAGGGGTTCGTGCCCTAAAATTTTAATCAGAGCTTTTACATTATGAGGCTCAATTGGAGCAGAAGATCTCCAACAGCTATTCTCACCGAGGTTTTTCCCACATTGGGTTTTCCTTGTATATCTGGTGTTGTGTGATGCATTCTTTTGTATGAGTTATGTTGATGTTATAGCAAATCCTTTCACATATTTTGTCTACACTATTTGGGGTACCGGTTAGCACTAAAATTGCTTTATCTGTTACAGTTACTGTTGGAATCCAAGAACACTGAGAGGGGGGGTGAATCAGTGTTTTGTCGATAATATAAGATTTTACCTTCCTTATTATAACATACACATATAATTTGGTAAATGAAGAAACATATAACATGAAGTAAATAAACCAGCCACATGAATGAACACCATAACACACAACTTTTATACATGCAAAACCTCAAAGAGTAAAAACCACGGTGGGATTTGCGACACACAATATCAATTCATTGGCCATATGAAATATATTACATAGCATGGGGGCTTGCACATGCAGGAGGCACACTTCCTAGAGCATACTTCTCAAAACAAAAGAGTCTCACTGACTAGAATCTTCTGCTGAGATAAAACAATACTGGTGAACTCACAAAATGCATCTGCAATGAAAAAGAGTTCCAGTTAAAGCTTTGTTTTGTACCGGTTCATAAACCCTAAATCCTTCTACCAGTATATCCTTTCCTCCAAGAATGTTTTACAAACCATCTACTGATCATTGCATGATATTACATTCACATACAAATGACCTACATACATATCCTTCATATTACATAGTACTATTGCGTTGTCACATCCTTGTCCTATATCAAAATGACCTAACAGACTAACTTATATACCCTTTACAAACAATATACCTTATCTCGGTTTACAATACAAAATATATTCAATGTCGGCCCTTATACAATAATTACAAAATGATTTTATAAATAAAAACTTTTGGATCCCAAACTAATGTCGGCTTCACTGAAGTGTTGGATGTCGGTGTGGGTGATGACCCTGAATGCTCCAATGTTGGTATATGTCGGTGTATGCCTTAAAATGCTGGTATATGCCTTCAATAGAATCTTGTTGCCATCAATGACAACATATGATTCCAATGAGTGTCAATTGCCAACAATATCCCCCTTTGGCATTGATGGTAACACTCATGTGAAAAATGGATTCCCTGTCAGTTCAACTGAAACATGAAACATGCTCCCTCTTAGTTGATTGACTTTGCCTCCCTTTCACATTTTTTTCACATAGTATACACTCCCCCTTTGGCATCAATGTCAAAGACTTGTGAAAGAATTGAAAGAATAATTACAGATTACTCTACCAGAGCTTGACCAATCCCAAAATTTCTGGGTAAGCTTTCTCTAGCAATTGTACATAAGTATCCAAGCCGGTTTTGAGTGTTTCAGATATGGATACAAGTCCACTCAGTAAATGTGCTAGTGTTTCTTTCTCAATGACTTCTGCCAGTGTGGGCTTTGCAAGCATATCCATACATTCCCTCTTATGTACACCAAGTGAATCTAATCTTGGACTCACCAAACCTCTAAGAATCCTTGCTCTCTAAATGATCTTGTCTCTTTCCTTTTCAAAAGAAAAAAAATGGTTCTCCAAGGTCAAAATTTGTCCATTAATGGAAGTTGTAAGTGAAGTTAGTCCATCAAAAGAATTGGCAATATTAGCAATCTTTTCATGTATTTCCTTAACCTCTGATCTACATTTGTTGTAAGAATCTTTATATTACAACAAACCATGTAGATGTTAGTACACGGTTTCAAATAATTTTCAAAGAGTATAAGTTTCTCTTCAACCTTCATCTTCTCTATCTCAATAATTTGGTCAAAACTAGCTTTCTTGTCCAGAGTAAGTCTTTCAAGTGCTTTCTTGTTAGAAATCTGTTGTAATGACTAAAATTTTTAGATATATGCTTTGTTAATGCCTTAATCTTACTGGAAGGGCTTGCTTCATTTTCAATCATACAATCAAGAATCAATCTATGCAAAATTGTTATTGATTGATCTATTATTCCTTTATCTGCAGATCCTTCCTTCATTAGCTTTTGAGTAGCCACCATCATTAGCTCTGTGGGACTCATCTCTGTGATTGATTTCTTCTCAACTTGAGAAGTGTCAATTTCAAAAAGTTTTGTAGGAGAATCGACTGTCGGTTCAGTCTCCTTTTCCTTTTTTTCCTTACCCTCTCCCAGTGCATCTCTTTTCTCATCCTCTTTTGCATCAGTGGCTTCACCACTTGGTGCAGTATCTATTATTGTTGGTGGAGTATTATCCACAATATTATCTATAACCTGTACATTATCTATATTTCCTTTCCCAGATTGTACAAATGTAGTCTCTACCCATTTAGTCTGTACACTCTCATCAGTTTTAGGTTTATCTGCCGGTTCATTCAAAATTTGATCAAAACTTCCCAAAATTCTTTTCCCTTTAGATTTGTCTAGAATGGTGGGAGAAGTTGCCTTAGCAAATTCTTCTTGAGAAGTGAGAAAATCATGATTCTTTTGGAATAATTTGGTCCAACCATCTTTGGTCTCATTTACTATCTCATTGACTCTACCCATCATTAGGCCTATTTGTTAGGTTTTGCTGCTAAAGACTATTCTATTAGAAACATCTATACACCTTTTCATTTCCTCATTATTTATAGAGCCACACATACTCAAAAGTTAAACTTCTTTAATTTCCCTATCCCTCCCGATTGCATCTAATCTCCTTGCATCTAACTTATTATACAAAGATAAGGTAATTTCCTTCAAAATATCTACCAAATCCTTCTTATATATGTCTAAATATAACACGATTGCTTCTTCTATTTTATTTTGCTCATTATCATCTAAATCTTCATAAAAATTTGACACATTCTTCAAAATTCTATCTTTAGTTACCTCATCAATTAGCTCTGCACAAGTCATTTTACCAGATTTAGTTGCTTCATCACTCTTTTTCTTCCTGTTGTGGGTTGCAGGAGTGGATGGAGCAGGCTGCCTCTTCTGAGTAGGTTTCCTTTTTGAAGGTGTGGTTGTAGTTGTTACCTTTCTAATTAGCTTACTCCTTGGTTATACCTTCTTCTCCTCTACGAGAGGCTTGTCAACTTTCTTCCTTTGTACCCTTCTGAATGCCAGAGGTTGATTATCCTCTAGATCAGAGTCAGAAGTGATAGAAGAAATAAAAGTCTTATGCCTCTTCACCTTAGGAGCACTTTTTGTTGTAGGTTGATCTACTAGTTTAGATCTAGAACCTAGTTTTGTATCTATCCTGTGAATTACATCCTGAACAAATGCGGATATTTTGTCTATTTTCTTTTCTCTTCTTTTATTTTTGAAATCAATCTTAACCTCAAGAGGCTTCTCCTCTGTAGTGCCAAAGTGTTAAGCCTTTTCATCCAAAGGAGAATCAATCAGCATTTTAGCATATAGCTCCAAAATGTTGTCATCTACTTCATAACCTAGTTCAGTGATCCATATAGTTCTATGTTGCACTTCTTCCACCAGTGTCTCATATGTTTTTACCATGAAGCAAATATCAGTGGAGTATTTCTCCACAATGTGTTTGGAGATTCTCTCCCTCAGTCTCATGTTCTCCTTAAAATTTTTGAAGTAGCCCCAAAGCTTCTCATCCCTATTACTACCAAGACTGGTGATTGCTTCTTTGATCTGCATACCTATAGGTATGTCATGAGCCCAACTCTTCTTTCCAAAACCTAGTAGCTCATTCATAAAGTACAACATCAAATAGACATTAAGATTTGCAAACCAGAAGGTTCATTTCTTAACACATTTTATCTTGCCAAGATTAATCATTAATTCACTCCTTAACCATTCACTCAAGTCATACTTTTCATTATTCTTTATCATTTGGTGTGCAACATGGATACGAGAACTGGCAACAAAGTTTAATCAACTTGATTGAGTTACCTTGTAGCCAATGATCATCCTAGAAAATTTCACATTTTTTACTTTGATGGTGCTAACCCTCATTCATCTTCCATCATGGGTTGCATCGGTGAGCTTCTCAACTGCAATGTTGGAGATTTTCTTTCCTAGTTCCTGTCCAACTTTGGGTAAGTTGGTCACCACTTGAATTGCTTCTTTGGTAATCATGTGGGGCCGGTCTAGATAGATAAATTCATTATGGACCCTACTTAGAACATATCTGATCACTTCATCCTTGAATTTTGGTATGTATAGGATTTCGGTTAACCCTAGATCCTCAATGATTTGATATTCCAACTTGATTGTTTTGGAGCTACCTAGTATCATAGATTGATACATTCCATTGATTTTCCCAGTGCCTAAATTCTCCAATGTGTAGTGAATATAGGCCCTGACATCTTCTACATAAACCACACCATCAGGAACTCTCATAAACACACTAGTAGAGTCTTCCTTCATAGCAATTTGGGGAACTTCCTTGAAAATACACCTAAGCCTATCCTTAACCTCAACAAAAATGGGATTCCCAATGAAAGTAGGAGCAGATGATGATCTAGATGCCATTTCAAAGAAATACCTGGAAAATAGTCGCTAGTTGAAGGGTTTTGATTACTTCTCAGATGACTACTGGAAATCTTTTAGAATACCTTTCTCGCTCTTGATCGCCTATGATTCACCTTTGCTTCACTCCGATTTGCTCGAGTGCTTTATGAGTGAAAATCAATCTATTTTCCCTTTTTATCAGCAAGTAAACCCTAATTCATGACTATCATAAATGCTTAGTGATGTACCCTACTGGATGTCACTTTCACAATTTTTTGTCAGATAAACCTCCATCAATGATCACTACCACTCTCTAGATCTCTTCCAGATCTCTTCTAGGGAATATGCAAGATTTGCAATGAATTTTCCAACCCCTAAGGCGTATGCCTTAGTTACCAGTTGAATTTCCTATCGGTACAGGAATGCTCTATTCTACCAATGGAATTAATGGTGCAGTTACCGGTGTAGTTGCATCTCCACTTGGTTCTTCAAATTTCTAACCCATCTCTTGGTGTGATCTTGTTGTATTTCATCTACATTCTTCTTTCCTTTCTCATTTACTTTATCATTGTTAACCGGTGTAGTCCTCCTTCTACAATACATAGCAATATGATATATTTTGTGGCATGCATAACATGTAATATTATTCTTTTGAATTGCTTTGACATATCTGATGTCATTCCTTGACCTACATTGATTATCCAAATGACCAAACTTTCCACATGCATGACATTTAACATTCATTATGCAATCTTCTGACTTATGACCATATTTCTTGCAATTTGTACATTGATCGGGAATTGAATTGTAGTTTTGATTTGTTCTATTTCTAAATTGTCTAGCCATATGCCCAAATTTATTACAAACAAAACATCTACCATTGAATTTGTAAGCATTAGATTTCCTTACCGATTTCCTCTGGTCAGATGAGTTTTGCATACTAGTTGTCTGATCTTCATTTGTAGTATTAGAGCTTTCACCTTGTACAAATCCAAGTCCTCTAGAATCTTCACTTTGCCTTTGTATTTTCAATAAATCATCCAAATGTGCGCAACACTAATCTTGAATTTTTCTTTATACTCACTTGCAATAGTTAGATCATCTCTCAGAGTCATTATTTATCTCTCTAGCTCTTGTTCATTATTTTGGGATTGTATCAAATCAGTTCTCAATAGATTATTCTCATAAGTCAATCTGCCACATTCTTCAAATTTGTTCTTCAAAGATATAGTAAGATTTTCTTCTTTCTTCTTTCTTTCCTCAATATCTTTTGATAAACTCATAGTCAAGTCTTGCATTTCATTCTTCATGAGCATGTTTACTTGACTCAGTTTCTGACATTGTTCCTTAAGTGCATTTTTCTCTTCATCATCCTAGTTTTGTAGAAGTTCCTTTCTCTTATCTTGAGCTGATGATAACCTTTCTTGCAGAACAAGAATAAACTCATTAGAAGAATTCAATTCATCTTTCATTTTTAAATTCTTCATCCTTTTAGCATCATAATCCTCAAGTGCCATCTCAAGTTGCTTCTCCATAGCCATGTTCAATGATTCTGGTTTCAGGATCTTCCTTAAGCTATTAAACTTCCTCCGAGGTACCAGGCTCTGATACCAATTGTTGGAATCTAAGAACACTGAGAGGTGGGGATGAATCAGTGTTATGCCAGTAATATAAGATTTTACCTTGTTATAACATACACATATAAACCAGTAAATGAAGAAACATATAACATGAAGTAAATAAACTAGCCACATAAATGAACACCATAACACATATTGTATACGTGGAAAACCTCAAAGAGGAAAAACCACAGTGGGATTTTTGACCCACAATATTATTTCACTGGCCATATAAATGATATTACATAGCATGGGGGCATGCACATGCAGGAAGGCACACTACCTAGAGCACATTTCTCAACACAAAAGAGTTTCACTAACTACAAGCTTCTGCTGAGATAAAACAGTACTGGTGACCTCACAAAATGCATTTGTAATGCCAAAAAGAGTTTTGGTTAAAGCTTTGTTTTGTACCAGTTCATAAACCCTGAATCCTTCTACCAGTATCTCCTTTCCTCCAAGAATTCTTTACAAACCATCTATTGATCATTGCATGATATTACATTCACATACAAATGACCTACACACATATCCTTCACATTGCATAGTACTATTGCCTTGTCATATCCTTGTCCTATATCAAAATGACCTAGCAGACTAACTTATATACCCTTTAGAAACAATATGCATTATGTCGACATACAATACAAAATTTATTCGATGCTAGCCCTTATACAATAATTACAAAATAAATTTACAATAAAACCTTTCAGATCCCAAACTGATGTGAGCTTCACTGAAGTGTTGGATGTTAGTGCTAGTGCCAGTGTCGGTGATGACCTTAAATTCTCTAATGTCGGTATACATTGGTGTATGCCTCCAAATGTCTCTATATGCCTTCAATAGAATCTTGTTGCCATCAATGACAACATATGATTCCAATGAGTGTCAATTGCCAACAGTTACATCTTTGTTGAAGAAAAAGTGTTTAAATCACTGATTCACCCCCCTCTTAGTGATCCATTGTGTCTAATAATTGGTATCAGAGCATAAGTACCCTATTTTGTCAAAGCGTTCTCTAGCTTGGGTAGATTCTATTAAGTGTTCACAATGGCAAGAAATGAACCGGCCTCCTCAAAAGCCCCTATGTTTGATGGTGTTAACTATACCTTTTGGAGTAGAAGAATGGAAACCTATTTGTCTTGTCTAGGTTGTGAATGGGCATACAATCCCTAATAATCTCCCTACTGAATATGAGAACAATGCTAAAGCTAAAAATTTCATTCTTTGTGGGTTATCTGATAATGATTTTGTTAAAGTCATGCACTGCTCCTCTGCGAAAGATACTTGGGATAAGTTGCAGAAGATATTTGAAGGCGATGTTAAAGTCAAGGAAGCCAAGTTATAGACATTAAGAGCACAAATTGAGGCTTTGAAGATGAGAGATGAAGAGAAGATTGCTAACTATCTCCAAAGGATTGATGAAACAAAAAACACCATTAGAGGGCTTGGAGAAGAAATAAAAGATGAGGTGTTAGTGAAGAAGTACTTAGATCTCTTACATATAAGTATGATACAAAGGTCTCAGCAATAGAAGAAGCAAAAGATCTAAAAGTCTTTACAATGGATGAGTTGTATGGTTCCCTAACTGCTTATGAGATGAGGACTGTCGATACTGAGGCTGTGAAGAAAGAAGTTGCATTCAAAACATCAAGAAAAGGAAAAGAAGACTCTACTCATAATGCAACTAGTGAAGACTCTGATGACATTATGGAAAACTTTGTCATAAGACTCAAGATGGGTTCAGGCAAAGACAAAGGCAAGATGCCTTTGAAATGTTTCAACTGTGGAAAGATTGGATATTTGCTGCTAAATGTCCCTAGAAAATGATCAATCAAGTGGTAGCAAATCATATGGTAAGGATAGGAAGAAGAATGTCTACCGACATGGCAGAAGAGGCTAACGAAAGCAGAGTAGTCTTTACACACATGAAAATGATACCACAGATGAGGAAAGTTCCTCAAATGATTGTTGCAGTGAAGATGAAGTCAGAGAAAACCTTTTTTATGGCTCAAGAGGTTCTGGTACTTGAAGATGGAGAAGAAGGAGAGGAAGGAGAGGTAGATCTAGAAGATAAACTCATTAGTTCATTGGATGAGATAAATAAAACAAGAAGAGATTTGAGGAAGGTAAAAAGGGCTGTAGTTGAAGAACAAGAGTTGTTGGAGCAATCTCTTGAAGAGTCCAAGAAAGCTATTGTAGATCTAAAACTCTAACTAGAAGAAGCCAAAAGGATCTGTGAAGCCACTAGCACCGGTTTGAGTGAAAAGGAGAAGGAGCATCAGAATCTGGAAGTAGAAATAGTGAAGCTCTGGAAGGAATTAGAGAAAAGTGAGGAAGAAATAAAATTGAGAAGCAAATATGAAGGCAACAGTGAAGCCCTGGACAAGATGTTGAGCAAACAGAAGCAATCTAAAGATACTGGTGGCTTAGGTTTTCAATAAGGACAAAGTATTCGGTAAGGAGATACAATTCACCTCTTCAAATGCAGGTGAAGAGAAGAGGACATTCATGGTAAGAAAGGATACCGACAAGAAGACATATGCAGATACTACGAGAAACCACCACACAAACCGGTATACTCAATCAATGAACTGGAGACCATACTCAATGTTCTGACATGCAAAATCCAAGGAGAAATGCAAGTGTTGATCATGAAGGATTCACCAGAGTTAGCAGCATGAAAGGAAGACCCCCCAGTGAGGCATTCGTTTGTAGGTTAGACAACCTAACTAGTATGTTCCAAATTTACATGGTTATTGTCACTGGTGTAACAAATTTGGTCATAAAATGGTAGATTGTAGGAAGATGAATCTAAACCCTAGTTTTGAGAGTAGAAACCCCTTTGCTGCATTAAAAAGTACAAATGTCACATGTTATAATTGCAATGAGTTTGGCCACAAGAGTTGTGAATGTAGGAATAATATGCAAATGTCCTACAAGAATGCCTTGAGTACATCTTATAGTGCTAATCTGAAATGTTATAAGTGTCTAAATTTTGGTCACATATCAAGGTACTGTAATTTGAGAACTAATAAGAAAAAGAAAATGGTACCGGAAGAGAAGTTAGAAACAAATCCGGAACACAAAGTGACAAAAGAGGAAAAGAAAGAAGAGAAACATGTTTGGGTAGAGAAGGAGAAAAATAAGATAGATTCCATCCTGATTGTGCAGACTGCTCTACATGCTGAAAGGAGGAATCTATGGGTAGTTGATAGCGGTTGCTCAAATCGCATGATCGGAGACAAGAAAAAATTCATCAAGCTTGATGATTGGAATGGCGGTTCAGTCTGGTTTGGTGACAACTCCTCCATCAAGATCAAAGGTCAGGGTACACTGAATATTGATGGCAAGCTCAAGGCTCATGATGTGTACTATATGGAAGGACTGAAGCATAACCTGTTGAGTGTAAGTCAGATGTGTGTCAAAGGGTAAAAGTTTACATTTGAATCTATTGGTATTTTTGTATTTGAATCTTGTTTTTGTATTGCTTTGGTATTTGATGTCAAAGGGGGAGAGATATTATGGAAAAACACATTATCTTTTGGGAGAGATTATTCCTAGGGGAGAGACATTATGTATTTTGATTTTTGGTTAATGATCTCTTTGGGAGATTGTTGGTTTTTGGTTTCTGGCATTTTTGTTTTCGCACTTTGATGGTTTTTCCATCTTGTGTTGCCATCAATGCCAAAGGGGGAGATTGTTGGTATTTTGGATATGTTGATATGGTTTTGTCATTGATGTCAACACTTGTCAACATTTATCAACACTTGGAGATCCTTGGTTATGTTCACCGACATGTTCAATAACTTATGCACACTCACCGATATTTGGTTTACCAAAATTAAGCATTAAGTTTTGGTTTGAATTTATTGAACAAATGATTCACCCCCCTCTCAGTTTCTCTGGGACCTAATAGACTCTATCAATTGTTAGATAAGAAAGAAAAATATCTGTCAGGTGGTGGCAGAAGGAAAGAGGATAGATGATAATGTCTACAATATGAAGTAATGCTATGAGTCCCAATGCATGATGGGAAAAGTTGATGAAATTTGGTTGTGGCACCAAAGATTAGGCCATGTGAACTTTGATAATTTGGTTAAGATAAGCAAGAACCAGTGTGTGAGAAACATACCTCAGATTGTAAAACCGGCAAGCACATTCTATGATGAATGTGTCAGAGGTAAGCAAGCAAAGGTAAGCTTTAAAACAAAGGAATATAACACCTCAAGACCTTTGGAGTTGATACATATAGAATTATGTGGGCCAATAAGGACAAGAGTGTTGGTTGGTGAAAGGTATTTCATGTTGCTCATAGATGATTACTCAAGAATGACTTGGGTAACCTTCCTGCATGATAAGTCACAAGCTTTTGATAGATTCAATATTTTCAGGAAGATGGTAGAAAATGAAAGTGGGCACCGGGTAAAATGCTTAAGATCAAACCGGGGTGGAGAATTTTCTTCCAATGAGTTTGTTGACTACTATAAGAAACATGGAATCCGAAGATAGTATTCAGCTACAAGGACACCTCAACAAAATGGGGTGGTAGAGAAGAAAAATGGGACAGTGAAAGGAGATGGCTAGGACAATGTTGAATGAGGCCAGCATACCAGATATATGTTGGAAGGAAGTAGTTCATACTCTAATCTACACATTAAACCGGGTACAATTAAGAGAATAGTAGAATGACTCCTTATGAGTTATGGTATGAAAGGAAACCATCACTCAAGCACTTCAGAGTGTTTGGAAGTAAGTGTTTCATCAAGAGAGATGTTGATGGATTAAGAAGTTTTAATTCCCAGAGTGATGAAGGAATCTTCTTGGGATACTCAACAAATAGTAAAGCCTACAAATGCTACAACAAGAGATTGAGAAAGGTGGTTGAGAGTATAAATGTGAGAATAGATGAAGACTCACATAGAGGAAAATATGCACTGACACCTTACATTGATGATTCAGATGTTAAATATGAAGAACAATCTGATAATGAACTGGTAGAAGATGCACCAAACAAGATCCCCAACTGGTATGTGGAGAAGAATCATCCAGAAGAACAAATCATAGGAGATAGGAATGAAGGTGTGCAGACCATAAGGAGATTAGCCCGAGAAAGTGAGTAGGTAAATTTCTATCTCACGAATGAAGGAGAGCCCAAAACTTTTAATGAAGCTAGTAAAAGTGAAAAAAGGATAGATTCCATGTAGGAAGAGATGAAACAAATTGAGAAAAATAAAACTTGGGAACTTTTTCCTAGACCAGCAAACAAGAATGTCATAGGTACCAAGTGGGTCTACCGAAACAAGATGAATGAAGAAGAGGAAATAATCCAACATAAATCAAGGTTAGTTTGCAAAGGGTATGCTCAAGTGGAAGGTATTGACTTCAAAGAAACATTTGCACTGGTTGTTAGGTTAGAGGCAATAAGAATGTTTTTAGCTTTCTCTACCTATAAAGGTTACAAGGTCTACCAAATGGACGTCAAATTTTCTTTTTTGAATGGTAACCTTGAAAAAGAGGTATATATGGAACAACCAGAGGTTTATCTTTTACATGATGATGAGAGTTTTGTATGCCGGTTGAAGGAAGCCTTATATGGTTTGAAGTAGGCTCCCAGAGCAAGGTTTTCTCAGTTAGACAAATACTTGAAGGAGAAAGGATTCCAAAAAGGGAATGCAAACAACAACTTGTATGCCAAGGTAAATGGAGATCATATGATTATAGTTGTTCTATATGTGGATGGTATTATCTTTGGTGGAGACAAGGACATCATGTACAAAGAATTTGCAGATCAGATGAAGACAAAGTTTGAGATGTCTGTGCTAGGTGAGTTGTCCTATTTTATTGGTTTGCAGATCTCACAACAAGAGAAAGGAATTTTCATCTCCCAAACCAAGTATGTGAAAGACATGTTGAAGAAATTTCAGATGGAGGATAGAAAACTAGTAGGTACTCCCATGATTACTAGTTGTAAGTTGAGAAAACTAGATGAGTCACCTGAAGTTGAGCAAACACTATATAGCTCTATGATTGGTAGTCTGTTATATTTAACAACATCTAGACTCAATATTTTACAAGATTTTTGAATGGTAGCAAGATTCCAAGATGCTCCTAAACAGTCTCACCTGAATGCAGTAAGGAGAATCTTTAGGTATCTGAAAGGAACAATTAGTTATGGCCTATGGTATCCTAAGAAAGGAGACTTTGCTTTGTAGGCTTATATTGATGCAGATTGGGCAGGAAGTATTGATGACCGGAAAAGTACAAGTGGAGGTGCTTTCTACTTAGGAGATTGGTTAGTATCATGGCACAACAAGAAGCAAGATTCAGTGTCATTATCTACTGCTGAGGCAGAGTATATAGAAGCTACTACATGTTGTTCACAGGTTTTATGGATGACGTAGACACTAAAAGACATAAACTTGGAGATACCAAAACCTATTCCAATCCAGTGTGATAACTCAAGTGCAATCAACATCTCCAAGAATCTAGTAATGCACTCAAGAAGAAAACACATTGCAATCAAGTATCACTTCTTGAGGGAGAAGGTAGATGACAAGGAGGTCATAGTAGAATATGTTCCAACTGGTAAGTAGATTGCTGACATATTTACCAAGCCACTTCCTTTGGGCCCATTTGAGTACTTGAGACAAAAGATGGGAGTTGTCCCACCATTTTGCAACACTTAAGTGCATAGGAGGATGTATGATTCAGGGGGAGTCGACCATTGTTACTATCTTATGATTCTTGAATCATGAAGCATGGAAACAGGGGGAGATTGTGTCCAAGATAGGTGTAGTCAAGGGAGAGATTATTGGTGTCAGACTCAAGTTCCCTTTGCCATTGTTGTCAAAGGGGGAGAGAAACTAGAACAAACAATGTTGACATCAATGCCAAAGGGAGAGATTGTTGGTATTGAGTTGTCATTGATGTCAACCGATATTACAGGCTATCGGTAGAGGTATGTCACCAAGTATAAATAAGATTGAACTGACATAAGGAAGATTAACATGAAGGCTTGTCAATCGTTATGGTGGAAGACAAGTAGGTATTGAGACTGTTAGTAACATCACCAGTAAGAGGTGATATGAAGTTGTGTGTTGGCATGACAAGTTGTAGCTGGTAGAAAGGCTGGTTGATTTTCTTGTGATAATGTTTGTGATAAAGAGGCATAGTGACAAAGAGATCACAAACCACTACAGGTGAAGATGTGCTACCGGTGTAGTGTGCACTACCGGTTTGCAGAAAGAGAAGGTCTCACCGGTAAGGGCTTGTGCCAATAAAAGTTTGTTGAATGTTCAAGTGTAAACCAACCTTGTATTGTTGAGCTGAGTGTATGCCGATGTGATGCCATGTCGAGATGAGGTGGAAAGAATGTAGAGTTTAGTGAAGTTTCCATCGACATGGTTGTTGGAATAGTTAGTCGACATTAATAAAACAACCACAAATCACGGGTCAATAATAGATTAATTAAATGGCTTAGATAGAAGAAGGGTATATTAATTAAATCTTAATTTAATTAATAGACAATTAGAAGATTAGGGATAATTAAATCTTAATTTGATTAATTGGAAGAATTAAGAATAATTAAATGAATAAAATTCACTTAATTCATTGCACAACTTTTAGGTGTCTACATCAAGTAGTCTTATGTTGACAATTGTCACCGTTTCATTGGTGAGAATTGTAAACATAGATTGATAACTTGCAATCCTTACCCTTGATAGGATCATCCAATCTTAACCCTTCATTGCCCTATTTTCCTTATAAATAGAGCCAATTTGATTCAAAGAAAATTTATCAGATATGATGTCAAAATTTGATCGATATGATGCTGTGGATATGAAAAATTGATTTGATATGAAAAGTCGATATGATGCCTCAGATTTGATGAACTAAATTGATGATGCCCCAAATAAGAAGAATTGATTTGATATGAGTTTGATAAGAGTTTGATAAGATAGAAGAGTGGATAGTGATGACATGCATGAGTTTGATAAGATTGATTAAATTGATTGGATTGAGATAAAGATTGATCAGATTAAGATCAAGTCTGGTTTTAGGTATGACACCTCCTGTATAAGATATAGATTATCGAGTGTTTGGTTTAAGATGACAACCTAAAGAATGAGATTTAAATGATTCTAAGATCAAAATGGAATGCAACCAAGATCCTAGTGATGATTTAGATATGAAACTACATGATGATAGGATGCAAGATATTGATATGAAGCTTAAACTAGTATGAAAATGATACTAAGATGAAGCTAACATGATATGAGATTAACATGATATATCTAAGATGATAATGCTATCAAAATGATCTAAAATGTTATTCTATCAAAGAGAGATAATATGCTTAATGTCCCATTATTCTATCATAATAGGGATAATTAAATCTTAATTTAATTAATTGGAAGAATTAAGAATAATTAAATGAATAAAATTCACTTAATTCATTGTGAAACTTTTAGGTGTCTACATCAAGCAGTCTTATGTTGACAATTGTCACCATTTCATTGGTGAGAATTGTAAACATGGATTGATAACTTGCAATCCTTACCATTGATAGGACCATCCAATCTTAGCCCTTCATTACCCTATTTTCCTTATAAATAGAGCCAATTTGATTCAAAGAAAATTTGTCGGATATGATGTCAAAATTTGATCGATATGATGTTGTGGATATGAAAAATTGATTTGATATGAAAAGTCGATATGATGCCCCATATTTGATGAATGATATTGATGATGCCCTAGATATGAAGAATTGATTTGATATGAAAATGTGATATGAAATTGATTAAATGGGCTAGAAAGGGGATTTTAATTAAATGTGAATTTAATTAAATGGCTTAGATAGAAGAAGGGTATATTAACTAAATCTTAATTTAATTAATAGGCAATTAGAAGAATAGGGATGATTAAATCTTAATTTAATTAATTGAAAGAATTAAGAATAATTAAATGAATAAAATTCACTTAATTCATTGTGCAACTTTTAGGTGTCTACATCAAGCAGTCTTATGTTGACAATTGTCACCATTTCATTGGTGAGAATTGTAAACATGGAATGATAACTTGCATTCCTTACCCTTGATAGGATCATCCAATACTAACCCTTCTGTTGTTCACCAAATCTGGTTAACCCAAGAACACCTGTAATCCTTCTATGAAATGGCCAATTTCAGTCTACAAAACACATAAGGGCCTAGACAACATAACATAGGACCCTAATAGATCCTCCTGCACTTCAAGTTCTGCTAGACCTAGGGGGGGACACCCTTTTGATGCATTAAATACAACTATTATAGACACATAACTGCATCAACAATAAGCAGATAGATCATTCCACAAACTCACCAAATCTAGAAACACATTATAGATTGGCTAAATCTCTATAAGACACAAATAAAAAAGAGCTTGGAATGAAAGAACAAAACCCCTAAACACAAAGGGAAATAGATTTTCTTTTAATTTGAATTAATCCAAAAACATCCCCAAACTTGCAAGGTTGGTGCCTTGTTCATTGGGCAACAAAGTCACACACAGAACTTTAAATATGCATCCTAGTCACAAATTGGTTCTCCTCTAATGATATCCCTACATTAACACCTTATATTAATGCATTAATCAGTTTCACTCACAACAAATCATCAAATCTAGGACATATTCCATTATTCATGACTGATTACAGAGTTTAAAACCTTCCTTGAAGGATGCCCACAAACAATTACACAACTTCCTTGAAATTGACAAATTTCATCCTCCTTGAGGATTGAATTCATAATAATGAAAAAACATATCATAGAGACAATCTTGTGGGAAATTACTCATGCCTTACACAAGCAAAGTCTGCAACTAGAAAACACATCTTGAATATTGCACTATAATCCTCTGTACCCTGAAACCAAACAAAAGCATTTACAAACTTGGGTCAAGATATTCAAAAAATGGAAGCCATCAAATCTAGAGCATTTATCCAAATTTTTGGAACCCTTACCATGAGAAGAAAATTGGAATAAGAAGGAAGAGGGAAAAGATTAGGTCTGCAACCGAAATTGCCAAGTGTCTCCTTTCCAACTGAATTCACTTTCTTCTTCTTTCCCATGGAAACTGCTCTCAAAAGATCTTATCTTTGTTGAAACAAACTTCATAACTGCATTCCTCATCTTGAGAGCTTTTTGGCAACATATAATACTTGGTATTTTGAGTAAAAATAGAGCCCTGGGCGAATTAGTCACTCATGTGTGCACAATCATTTAAATTTTTCAATTTTTAATATAGTTTGAACTATATATTTAATCTGCATTTAACTTTGATTTTTGGCTCCTTTTGTGCCCTGATGCCCTGCCATGTGGTGATCTCTGATTGGTCAATGGGATCCACTGGGTGCCACCTTGGATGACACCTCATCACTCCACCACGTGTCTTCTTGCTTGTCGGCCACCTCAACACCACCTCGATGCCACGTCATCACCACCTAAGCTCCACCTACGTGCCATCAGACAACCACCTCACTGGGGCCCACCTGCTAGACCACTGACTAGACTTGCCACCTGTGCGCCACCTAGCTTTTGCCATTTTGCAATGGGTAAGTTTCATGCATCTTTGGGTCGCGAAGTCACGCAAGCCATTGATCTTCATCGGACTTGCTCAATCTTTAACTCATTGCATTTTTGCCTTGGGCTTTTTGCGATTTCATAGCCCTTATCTCGTGTGCATCTCGCCTTCACGAAGTCGCATCGACCATCGATCTGCTCCAAACCTACTCGCTGGTTAAGTCGGCCTTTCTCTACAAAATTTCGCCTGACTACCTCAGGATTTGTGCCTGTGTGGGGTCCACCTATCGCCATCTGTCACCTCCTTGATCACCTTGGGATCTTCACCCATGCACATGGGGTCCACCTTGGGTGCTCAACCAGCACTGTTTGTCAAAAGCCTTGATGGCTTTGACATATTAAATGTGTAAGGTTTTTGCTTTTAAATATCAAAAATGTCCTTTGCCCAGTGAATGTGGGACAAATTGTTTTAGCCTAAAACTTCATTTTTGAAACTTTGCCTGAGCTTTAATGGCATTTTTTGTGGTCTATTCACCATGCTACGACAGAGAGGGAGCAGTAATATTTTACCAGCGATACTCATGGAGGGAAGGACATGGGCATTTTCATCTGCTAAATGCAATGTTTGGAGGTTTTTACTACTGCCAAAGCCACATAAAGGGGAAAACTTCTGCCATTTCTATCATCCACTAGGGAAAGAACCAGCAATGGTTTTACTTTGCATTATTAAACCCCTCTGCAATCTCCACATGAACTGTTGGGAGAAGGATTTGGGAGGGCACGTGAGGGAGAACCTTACACCATTTACTTGCCGTTGAAAACATCATGTACAGAAATCCCTAAAATCATGCTCACGTCCACCTCACGTGGGTACAAAATTAGCAAAGGTTGCATTGGTTTGGATTTTAAATGCCTTTAATCAACCACCACTGCTAGCAGGGAAAAACAAGGAGGAATGTGAGGGAGTTTGGATTGCATTACACCTGCTCAGTCACATTTCTCTAACAACTTACTGCTGCTAATTTGGAGTTTGTTGCTATTGTTGTAGCTGCTACCAGAGGGAGAGCACATGAGGATCTTGTTGGGAGGGTTGTAGAGGTTGGACCTCCACCTGCCAAAGACATTTACTTTGCAATTTCTTGCCAAATCTGCAATGCACAAAATCTTCTGTAGTCTTCTCCAACACCACGTTTCAGCGGGGAAGGAAAACATGGCATTGATTTGCATTTGACTGTTGTTGATAATACCAAATGCCCACTCCATACACTACGTGGAGGATATCATGCCATTTGTATTTGCTTGATGGTTTCTATATCCTTTCACCAACCATCATGTGAGAGGAGGCCAACAAGGGTTTTCTATTGCTATGTTTATTTCCTTAACAATTTTACATTGCCAATTCACACACCACATGAGCTTGGATAGATGGCTATACACAAGCCAATTTGCATTTTCATATTTTTTGTTTATGGCAATTATGTGTCTGTAATCATTTTATTTAATGCATCAAAAGGGTGCCCCCCCCTAGGTCTAGCAGAACCTGAAGTGCAGGAGGATCAATTAGGGTCCTATGTTATGTTGTCCAAGCCCTGATGTGTTTTGTAAACTGAAATTGGCCATTTCATAGAAGGATTGTAGGTGTTCTTGGGTTAACTAGATTTGGTGAGCAACACCTTCATTCCCCTATTTTCCTTATAAATAGAGCCAATTTGATTCAAAGAAAATTTGTTGGATATGATGTCAAAATTTATCGATATGATGTTGTGGATATGAAAAATCATTTTGATATGAAAAGTTGATATGATGCCCCAGATTTGATGAACGATATTGATGATGCCCCAAATATGAAGAATTGATTTGATATGAAACTAATATGAAATTGATGTCGCGATTTGATATGATAATGCCCCCTCAAGAGATCCTTTGTGCACTAAAGGAATGAATCATCTCTTGAAAGAAGAAGAATGCTATTTGAAAGATAGAAGAGTGGATAGTGATGACATGCATAAGTTTGATAAGATTGATTAGATTGATTGGATTGAGATTAAGATTGATCAGACTAAGATCAAGTCTAGTTTTAGGTATGACACCTCCTATATAAGATATGGATGATTGAGCATCTGGTTTAATATGATAACCTAAAGGATGAGATTTAAATGATTCTAAGATCGAAATAGAATGCAACCAAGATCCTAGTGATGATTTAGATATGAAACTAGATGATGATAGGATGAAAGATACTGATATGAAGCTTAAACTAGTATGAAAATGATACTAAGATGAAGCTAACATGATATGAGATTAACATGATATATCTAACATTATAATGCTATCAAAATGATCTAAAATATTATTCTATCAAAGAGAGATAATATGCTTAATGTTATGAGACTATAAGTTTGATGCACAAAGACTTGATTTTTTTAAGAAGGAATGGGCTCTATTTGTAGGGAAAATAGGGCAATGGATGGTCAAGATTGGATAATCTTATCAAGGGCCAGGATTGAAAGTTAATCAATCCATGTTTACAATTCTCACCAATGAAATGGTGACAATTGTCAACAAGAGACTGCTTGAGAGGAGATGTAAGAAGCATTAAATGCTTGAGAAGACATGATGGTTAGCTTAGGAGGTAAGGTTAAGGTTAGGCTAGAGTCATCCATTGGATATAGCTTTTATCCAAGGGATAAACTCTTGTGCAAGGGTTAAGGGAATAACCATGGTCAGAGCAATGATTGCTTGATGAGACCCTTGGGATAGATGAGGGTTGAGTTAGGCAAAAAGTCTATAACCATGTAAGAAAGGTGAGTTAACCATTAATGATTTGGAAGACTTTCAAGGTTAACTTGTTGACGAAATAAAGACTTTAATAGTTTTCAAAGACTTTGAGGGTTTGAGAAGTGACTTCCCTTTTCTTAGGGATGTGACAATACTTAGGAGATGGGTTAGGCTAATTTAGAAGTGATTAGAAGAATCTAGAAGGGGTTTTAGAGGGCAAGTGGGAGATGTAGGATTTTGCAAGTGGGTGGGGAAAATAGAATTTAATTAAAATAAAATTAATTTATTTCAATTGTGGTTGAAACTTGCATTTGTAGGATTTTGCAAGTGGGGGGATTTAATTAAATGTAAATTTAATTAAATGGGCTAGAAGGGGGATTTTAATTAAATGTGAATTTAATTAAATGGCTTAGATAGAAGAAGGGTATATTAATTAAATCTTAATTTAATTAATTGGAAAAATTAAGAATAATTAAATGAATAAAATTCACTTAATTCATTATGCAACTTTTAGGTGTCTACATCAAGCAGTCTTATGTTGACAATTGTCACCATTTCATTGGTGAGAATTGTAAACATGGATTGATAACTTGCAATCCTTATCCTTGATAGGATCATCCAATCTTAACCCTTCATTGCCCTGTTTTCCTTATAAATAGATCTAATTTGATTCAAAGAAAATTTATCAGATATGATGTCAAAATTTGATCAATATGATGTCGTGGATATGAAAAATTGATTTGATATGAGAAGTTGATATGATGCCCCAGATATGAAGAATTGATTTGATATGAAAATTTGATATGAAACTGATATCGATATGAAATTGATATGAAATTGATGTCGAGATTTGATATGAAACTGCCCCCTCGGGAGATCGTTTGTGCACTAAAGGCATGAATGATCTCTCAAAAGAAGAAGAATGCTATTTGAAAGATAGAAGAGTAGATAGTGATGACATGCATGAGTTTGATAAGATTGATTAGATTGATTGGATTGAGATTAAGATTGATCAGATTAAGATCAAGTCTGGTTTCAGGTATGACACCTCCTGTATAAGATATGGATGATTGAGCATTTGGTTTTAAGAATGATACCGCCTGTATAATACATGGATGATCAAGCATTTGGTTTCAAGAATGATACTGCCTATATAAGACATGGATGATCGAGCGTCTGGTTTCAGGAACAATATATCCTTTATAAGAGCTGATCAAAACATCTGGTTTTAGGAACGATATATCCTGTATAAGAGTTGATCAAAACATTTGGTTTCAGGAATGATATATCCTGTATAAGAGCTGATCAAAACATCTAGTTTCAGGAAAGATACATCTTGTATAAGACTTGATAGAATATAGTTTGGAAGAATGATGAAGATATGAAAGTGAAGAAAGATTCCATGATTATATGATATATATGCATGTGATGGATGCAATGATGAATGGTGAATGATATGAATTATTTTTCAATATGAGATTCTATGAGGATGATTTGATGCTTAGATAAATAATGCTCTTGATTTCGATTATGATGTGAATGTATGATTCATGATTTTGATAAGCAAAATGTGATGATGCATTGCTTTGATTTATGAGATGTGAGATGTATCTTGAAAATGAGATGCATGATAATGATAATGATGTGCAACTAAATACAAGATTAAAAATGATGTGCAACCTAATGCAAGATTAAGATGATAATGATGTGCAGCTAATGCAAAGCTTAATATGCATTCGTGTTCTCAATGTTGCCATCTATTATGATCAAAGTGCCAGTGCTTCCTTTGTTTTCATCATCGAGCCTTGATTTGTTGAAAGTTGATACAAGCATCATGGTATAATTGAACCATAACAACCTGAGTATAACTTACATGGATTTTGATATTGCAAGACAACACAAGCGTTAAGGTATAATTGAACCAAGATCACCTGAGTGTTGCTTGTGTAAATAGACAAGAGTTAACCTTTGTCCCATACAAATCCGAGATGTCCTCAGTGATAGGTTACCTAATCACATCGTAAGATAAATTTGTATGATAAAAGATTTCACTCATAGATAGAAGACAAATAAAACACCACATTCCTTCCTTGCTTCTCTAGTCGTAAGACATCCTGGAGGTGCTCAAGAGATATGATAAGAAAAAATTAACAACCATAAGTAAGCATGCATTCTATTTGGAATCTACTCTTGTCAAATAAAATATCTTGCAAATAGATCTTTGTTTAGTTGAAATAAGTTCAAGTCTGTGATGTCTAGCCTTCTTGCATTGTCGTTTGTCATTTGTTGGTTGTTCTAATCCTTATTTGTCTTGCTATGTTTTTGGTTTGATGTTGAAAACCTTGAAGGTGAAATGCCCCTAGCGAGGTCAGGATTTTGCCCCTTGTTGTTGATACTACTTTTATATGGATATGTACATTGATCACCAAGCCATGGCGGGATATAATAAACCAATCTTTTAAATAAGCAAGGACAGTGACTACACTAAGTATGTCCAAGATTGATAAGCATTTGTGAATTTATGGTGATGGCTCAAATGGGTGGATATGATATGTACAATATGATTTGTGAAACATGTGTTGCCATCAATTGATAAAGATAAGGATAACTAGAATAAAACCCAGCAGTCATACTGATCTATGTCGTTGTTTTGATTTGTTCGATGATTGATAAGAATGTTTGGTTTCAAAGAGTGAGTACCCTTTATAAGACCGATATGTCTAGTTTCAAGTGTACCTATCTTTTTATAAGACATGTTGATGTTGATGTTGATAGATGGATTGATTATCAAGAGTTGATGATTGATAGGAATGTCTGGTTTCAAAGAGTGAGTACCCTGTATAAGACCAATTTGTCTGGTTTTGAGTGTACCTATCCCTGTATAAGACATGTTTGATGTTGATGTTGATTTTGAGTAATGAACTGATTAACAAGACATGTGATCAGTTTGATTACAGAATTTGAGAGTTTTTTTTTTTGTTGAATTGATTTGATGGATAGTCCATGCTTTCATGTTTTTGAGTTTCAATTTTTATTCGATTTTATCAATTTTTTTATTTTTATTTTTTGGATATTTTGAATTTTTTTTTTTGAGTTTTTTGGATTAGAAGAAAGATGTATTTGGTTTCCCCAATGTATAGTAAGACAAGGAACATTATGAATGGATGACTAAACCATTGAGGTGGAAATGGATTTTTTGTCCATAGTTTTGATCAAGATCAAGGATGGAAAAGGGGATATGGATAGCACTAGATGATGGAAGAAATGAATAGATAGGATAAGGGATATGGATTAGAGGATATGGATGAGGTGAAGAAAGATCATAGATAGCACTAGATGATATAAGCTATTAATAGATATGATATAGATGGTATGGATAAAGCGAAGCAATATCATAGATATCACTGGATGATAGAAGCAATGAATAGATAGGATAAGGGATATGGATTAGAGGATATGGATAAGGTGTAGAAAGATTGTAGATAGCACTGGATGATAGAAGCAATGAATAGATAGGATAGCAAAGCAAGATTGTAGAAAGAACTAGATGATAGAAGATATGAATAGATAGGATAGTGAAGAAAGATTGTAGAAAGAACTAGATGAGAGAAGATATGAATAGATAGGATATCAAAGCAAGATTGTAAAAAGAACTAGATGATAGAAGATATGAATAGATAGGATAGTGAAGCAAGATTGTAGAAAGAACTAGATGATATAAGCAATGAATAGATAGGATAAGGGATATGGATTAGAGGATATGGATGAGGTCAAGCAAGATCGTAGGTAATGATGAAGTTAGATAGTATAATGGATATTGGAGGAAGGATATGGATAAGGTGTAGAAAGATCATAGATAGCATTAGATGATATAAGCAATGGATAGATAGGATAAGGGATATGGATTAGAGGATATGGATAAGGTGAAGCAAGCTTGTAGGTAATGATGAAGTTAGATGGGGTAATGAATATTAGAGGAAGGATAATGGGAGATATGGTAGGAAGAATAGAGTGGATGAAATTTTCCCCAAGCATAGAGGTTTCAATTTGAAAAAAGGTGATATGTAAGATTGTCACAGTATTTAGCACCACCTGAATAAGTGCTCTTGAACTTTTCAAAGATAGACACCCAACCCACACTTGGAACCTCTGGAAAATTCAAATGAACATTTCTAGAAACTGGGAAGTAGACTCAAAAGGGAAGAAGAATCCCAAACTGGATCAAGGTACTTAGTATTTGATTAGCCATGTGTGTGAAAGTGGGTTCATTCCAGCTCATATGATCATTGTAATCTTCAGAATCCAACATGGCTAGCTACATGAGTTACCCTGACTTCAAAAACATCCTAGATAGAGCCTCGTTGCCAGCAAGCATCCATAGCCCCGATGAGGTTATCGTTGTAATCTCACAAATATTGCTCCATTGCCAGCCAGGCGTCCATAGCCCCAATGGAGTTACTTGCATGTTCCCATAGCCAAGCATTTTGATATTGTATTTATTTTTTATTTTTTTTAATATTTCTTTTCTTGCTCATGCTTTTGATCTTTTGATATTTCTTTTTGCTCTTTATTTCGCTTACATTGTCTTGTAAGTGATGAAACTTACATGGGTTTGATAATTACAGTGGCGCTGAAGCAAGATTTTAGATTTTTCACTAGCCATTCAATTTAAGAGATCACAATGATTTAGAGCAATCTATTAAGTGTATGAGATATAGTAATCAAAACATGTCAATACCCAGATACGATAAGTGGTTTTTTTATGGATTGAGTGTGTATCCCAACCAAAAGAAAATGTTAAAGAGGAACAACCTCAGATTCTGAAGCATTTCATGAATAGATATCTAGGAAAAGGACTGAACATTAGATTTGAGCATGGGCAAGTATGTGACAAAATGACATAAATGCCTATTTCACGGATGAAAGATTTATGCAAAGGGTTGAATGATAGGGATTGAAGGATAGAAAAGAGGTGTTGGATAATAGATAAAATGTTTGAATATTTGTGTGAGGATATATATAAATGTATTCAAGACGAGTGTTGGTACACAACTTGAGAAGTGATGAAGAGATGGAGGAAAATCAAATTTTGGGACATAAGGACCCCAAATAGATAGAAGAAATGATGGAAGAATAGTTTGGGAAAGATGAAAGAAGTTCCAAGATGTGTTCCTTTGTTGATCTTTCTTATGGATCATTTGAGGTGATGGATTGGTGGATGGATGAAGGTAAGGACCCAAGATGGATGGAAGGGGTGGAGAGTTTGAATTTGGATTGAAAGCAACCTAAGATAGATTTAGAAGAAGAAGAGTTTGAATTTGGAATGAAAGGACCTAAGATATATTTGGAGGATGAAAAGTTTGAATTTGGAATGAAAGGACCTAAGATAGATTTGGAGGATGAAGAGATTGACTTTGGAATGAAAGGACCTAAGATAGATTTGGAGGATGAAAGGATTCCTTGATCTTGATCTTGACTTGGAGTAGGACCATTTGAGTTTGTGCTTTCCTCTTGATTTGGAATTAGATTAGTGGAGGAGATGGAAGGTATATCATGCTCTTTCTTAGGAGATGGATGTTGAATGGGACTGTGCTCTTGAGATAGAAGGGGATCATTGTCGATGGAATACCAAAATTTTAGGGGATCATTATAAGATTCTTGATAGGTCAGATCTTGATAAAAAATGGGATTAGATTGGAGAGTCATGATATCTTGATCTTGACTTAGGTTAGGACTCATTTCCTTTGACTAAGTTTCCTTTTTCTCAGTTTGATGATGAATGGTCATACGAGTGATCAAATTTGATGTTTTTGATAGGTTGATGTAGATAAATTTACTCCTTTTGATAAGGGCCCTAGGACTAGGTTGTCTCTTCTTTTAACTTAGTCTTTTGATGAAGACTTGTTCTTCTCAAAATATGAGTGGTCATTCATGAATGATCAATGTTGATGTTGATGTTGATGTTGGATTTGGATACTTCGTTTGAAAAACTCAAGCTTACTTTATCAAGTAGAGGTTTATTTAGATTCTCCTCCATGACAAAGTGTGTCAAATGATATGGATAAAAGTCTCTCGATATGGAAACTTGATTTGACAACTTAAGATTTAAACTAGGTATGTTGTTTTGATAGAATCCGTTGGATGGTGAAACTTTGATCACTGTTCTGATGCTCTTTAATTTTGTTGGATGAAGTCTGATCTAAGCTAGTTGATGATATGAAAACTTGTTCTAAGAACACCTTGTTGATTTTGGGAATTTTCTCACTAACGATTCTTTTCAAATTTTTGTTGTTGGATTTTCTAAAGGACCCAAAAGGGTATTTGAAACTATCAATAAAATTTTCCCAAAGTGTCGGATTTGCTCTTTGTTTTCCCCTAAAATTGATCATGTGCTAAGATAGAGACCTGATGTGCTAAATATAGTTCTCGAAGTGCTACAAAATGTTCACAATGCGCTATGTTGCCTTCCCTATGTGTTGTCTTAAAATGTTTGAAACTGACTATTCTGGATGGGTTATCCGCTAATATGTCCTGAGTACGCGCTATTGTTTGGACTGAAAGTGCTATGATATGTCTTGAATGCACTACATTGATGTTTGAATGCACTCTAATGATGTT
Source organism: Cryptomeria japonica (assembly GCF_030272615.1). Classification (NCBI taxonomy): domain Eukaryota; kingdom Viridiplantae; phylum Streptophyta; class Pinopsida; order Cupressales; family Cupressaceae; genus Cryptomeria; species Cryptomeria japonica. The sequence goes on from NC_081410.1 coordinate 649,684,752, forward strand.
GATAAGCACTACCAGAAATTTCAGCAGTATGATACTGGTTATGCACTAAATTGTTTGATGAAAACGCTAAGGTTAGGTTGAAATGCGCTATAGGATGGTTGCTACGTGCTAGGATGTTTCTCCTATGCGCTAATTGTCTTGATTTCTTTGTTTCTTTTGTTTTTGAATTTTAACACTTGTGATTTTGATGGATGATTTTGCTTTGGATACTCAAGCTTACTAAGTCAAACAGATAAACTCTTGATCACTTGGTTTGATATTCCCCTAATCTTGTTGGATGAAAGTCTTTCCTAAAGATAGTTGAAATGTTGATAACCACCTCAAAAGATGCTTTATTGGAGTTGGAAATCTTCTGCACTTTATGATTTTTCTTTGTTTGAACTGACTTTTGAGTTTGATTGTTGGATACTTTGCAAGATATTTTAACATTTGTTACAAGAATACATAGCACACATGAAAACAATGATCATCCTTATGCTAAACATTGAGTGTATGTTCTTTTGAGGATGTGTTCAAATCCTCGATGTTATCATTGGTTTGATTTACAACAAAAGACAATCAGATAGACTCTTTATTCAAAGGTCATTGACAATATCATAGCCCACTAGTCTCGATACTTCGTCAGTTCAAACAACCTTGTCACCCCCTAGAGGGTACCTGCTTTTTTGTCTTTTGCTAGAAATTAACCCAAAGTGAATTCCTTCACAATTGAGTAGTTATCTTGGGAGACATATGGTGAGTGATCTTGGGGGTGGATTCTTCCCCACCCTTGCACTATGATATTACCAATGTTTGGCGACTGACTCAGTTCAAAGTCTTAAATGCTAAGGTTCATAATCAGGCTTCCTGTTTGGTCTTCAGTAATAAACTCCCTCGGGAGGCTTCCCAACCTTTAGAACAAAGGTTTTACATATCATAAAGATACTGGGGGAAGGCTAATCATTTTTGTCAGCCTCCACTTTTGATTATAGTGGGTTGGAACACTTGGCAATAAATTCATTTCCCACTTAGGTCATTCCCCTCTCACCAACCATTTAAATGGCACTCTAAGAGAAAATCGGGAGGGCAAGCCTGCTAGAGGATTAAAAATGCTTGAAGTAAAGAAAACTTTAGAGTGGTTTGGATTTTTGGTCACCCAATTAAGGGGAGAGCATATACCTTCCACTTTCGAGACAAAGCAAACAAAGTTCTTTTTATCCTTCAAAGCAATGATTTGCTAACTTCTATTTGGAGATGTTGCTCCAAAAAGCATGGTGTTCTTTTTAACTCTTTATATCAAAGTGTGTATTTCCAAAACCTTTGAAAAATAATCCTAGTCAACAAAAGAAAAATTGTGAATTTAAAACTCTCTTGCTTTGCACAAAATAGAAAGTGAGGTTCTTTTTACACTTTGAAAAAATGAAAATGGATCCTTTTATGCACCAAAGGAAGGTGAAGTTCTTTATACCTTTGCAAAAAGGAAATTTGCTTGTTCTTTTTAGACCCAAATTGGAAGTTTTTTGCCTAACTTGCAAGAATAAAAAAGGTTTGCATTGTTGTTCATTTTATCCAATCAATGAAGTTATTTTTATAACTCAAAGAAAGATGTTGTAGATTTTAAACACAAAAGAAAGATGAGGCTCTTTTTAGTCCAAAGGAAAAATGAGTTCTTTTTATCCAACTTTAAAAAACTAGAAATAAATCACAAATCCTAATTCTAACTCCTCCAACCTACAAGAAACTGTTAAAACCTTCAAAGAAAGAAGTTAGTGAAAAATAAAAACCTTTGGTGGGCTTCCACAAGCCTAATTTCAAATCTTGGTTACAAATTTTACAATCCTGATCCTAAAATGCCCTGAAATTTGGAGGATCTTCCAAAAACTAGATTTTGCATTATAACTCCTAGAGGTTCGAAACCCCTCTCAAACATCCTGACAATATATATGGAATATAACTTATACTTAAATGTTATATTCCATAAATATTGTCCTTCCATAAGCCTAATTTTTGACTCTGTTAAATTTTTTTGCCTCTGTCAGCTCTATGTGCTAAACTATTGCACAAATGCGCTAAAGAATGGTTCAAAAGCGCTAAGAAAAAGCACCTATGTGCTATTATGTGGCCAGAATGCACTAAAACAATGCTCCTATGTGTTTGACAAGCAGAAAAGAAGATGCGCCAGAAAGGTTATAGAATGTGCTAAAGAATGGTCTATAAGCACTAAACAATGCCATGAATGCACTAAAGTTAAGCACAGATGCGCTACAAAAATTTATAGATTAGCTATTCTGGTATTTTGGCATGATTTTTGTCTTCTAACTACATGAAAAATGATATTATTTTTGGGGACGTGCCTCATGGTGGGCGCCAGAAATGTATGCTCGAAATGTGGTATCAATTTGCAAGAGGAGAAATTAATTCAAACACACATATGAAACATTTTATTAGAGGTTAGAAATCCAAACAAAGCAAGTTAAATGAATCTAAACTCTTTAAAATTGTTTCATGTTCCTCTATCTCCAAGGATCTTCAAGATTCAAGGTGGCTCTTAGCTTGGAAGAGCACTTGACTCTTTAAGATGACAACCTAAAGAATGAGATTTAAATTATTCTAAGATCTAAATGGAATGCAACCAATATCCTAGTGATGATTTAGATATGAAACTAGATGATGATAAGATGCAAGATATTGATATGAAGCTTAAACTAGTATGAAAATGATACTAAGATGAAGATAACATGATATGAGATTAACATGATATATCTAAGATTATAATGCTATCAAAATGATCTAAAATGTTATTCTATCAAAGAGAGATAATATGCTTAATGTTATGAGACTATAAGTTTGATGCACAAAGACTTGATTTTCTTAAAGAAGAATGGGCTCTATTTGTAGGGAAAATAGGGCAATGGATGGTCAAGATTGGATAATCTTATCAAGGGCCAGGATTGAAAGTTAATCAATCCATGTTTACAATTCTCACCAATGAAATGGTGACAATTGTCAACAAGAGACTACTTGAGAGGAGATGTAAGAAGCATTAAATGCTTGAGAAGACATAATGGTTACCTTAGGAGGTAAGGTTAAGGTTAGGCTAGAGTCATCCATTGGATAAAGATTTTATCTAAGGGGTAAACTCTTGTGCAAGGGTTAAGGGAATAACCATGGTCAAAGCAATGAATGCTTGATGAGACCCTTGGGTTAGATGAGGGTTGAGTTAGGCACAAAGTCTCTAACAATGTAAGAAAGGTGAGTTAACCATTAATGGTTTGGAAGACTTTCAAGGTTAACTTGTTGAAGACATAAAGCCTTTAATGGTTTTCAAAGACTTTGAGGGTTTGAGAAGTGACTTCCCTTTGCTTAGGGATGTGACAATATTTAGGAGATGGGTTAGGCTAATTTAGAAGTGATTAGAAGAATGTAGAAGGGGTTTTAGAGGGCAAGTGGGGGATGTAGGGATTTGCAAGTGGGTGAGGAAAATAGTATTTAATTAAAATTAAATTAATTTATTTCAATTGTGGTTGCAACTTGCATTTGTAGGATTTTGCAAGTGGGGGGATTTAATTAAATGTAAATTTAATTAAATGGGATAGAAGGGGAAATTAAATGTGAATTTAATTAAATGGCTTAGATAGAAGAAGGGTATATTAATTAAATCTTAATTTAATTAATAGGCAATTAGAAGAATAGGGATATTAATTAAATCTTAATTTAGTTAATTGGAAGAATTTAGAATAATTAAATGAAAAAAAATCACTTAATTCATTGTGCAATGTTTAGGTGTCTACAGAAGTGTTTATGAGTGAAGACTGTATCGGTAAGGAGAAGTAGGGTAAATCAGTGTAAGGAACAAACCGACAAGGTTAGCATAGGATGCGGACGTGAAAATCTAAAGCAAGCAACATCTTATAGAGAGTAATCAAGTGTGATTGGATTTTTAGCAGAATAGAGGGAGAGAAGATTAAACAGAGATAGAATCAACAGAAAGGCTGAGTTGCAGTGTGTATTGAACTGATGCAAACTAGTAAGTTAGAAACCGGTAGTGTAGAACTTTGAAGGGTTACAAAACTTCATTTGCAGCAAGGATCTCATTTGTATAACTGATTTTTAATGTTGTTTTCACTAAGTAGGTGCTTAATGTAAGGGTTGCAACTCCTTTAGGCTGTAGCATATAAATTGTGTAGGGGTTGGTGCTCATAAATCAGGGGTTAGTGCTCCTTAGGTTGGTGCCCTAAAATTGTAATCAAAGCTTTTACATTGTGAGGTTGGATTGGAGAAGATCTCAAGTAGCTATTCTCACCAAGGTTTTTCCCACATTGGGTTTTCCTTGTATATCTAGTGTTGTGTGATGCATTCTTGTGTATTATTTATGATGAGGTTATAGAAAATCCTTTCACACACTTTGTCTAGACTGTTTGGGCTACCAGTTAGCACTCAGATTGTTTTATCTATAATAGGTACATCTTTGTTGAAGTGAAAGTGTTTAAATAATTGATTCACCCCCCTCTCAGTGATCCATTATGTTCAACACCTCTCCCCCCTTCCCCCCCCTCTCTCTCTCTCTCTCCCTCTCCCCTAATCTTTCTCTCTCCCCCTTTCCCCTAATCTTTCTCTCTCTCCCCTTTTCCCCTAATCTCTCTCTCTCTCCCTCTCCCCTAATCTCTCTCTCTCTCCCTCTCCCCTAATCTCTCTCCCTCTCCCCTAATCTCTCTCTCTTTGTCCCCTAATCTCTCTCTCCCCCTACCCCATCCCCCCTCTCTCCCCTAATCTCTCTCTCTCCCCCTCCCCTAATCTCAATCCCTCTCTAAAATATGAGTACTAAAATCAGATATTTGATTTCTACCACTGCCATTCATGTGGCAATAGTAAAAAAAAAGGCAGCAACGGGAATTATTTTTGGGACCCCAAATTTATGCATTAAAATCAGATATCTAATTTTTGTAAATAAAAAAGATCCTTGTGGGCCATTTTGTGGATTCCAATGAACCACTTTCTTCACATTCTAGTTTTTGTCAACAATCACAGGTTTTAAGACAAGTTGAGACAAATTTATGCTTTTGAGAGATTCTTGAAGTCAAATCTTACATTGTCAATCATTTAGGAGCATCTTTGTGGAGATAAATAGGGTGTAGTAGTCGTCGAAATTCTAAATGCAAAAGAAAACTTTCAAATGACCAAATCAAAGTGTATAGAGAAAGAGAAAGAGAAGGTCATAGGAGGAGAAGATAAGGTATGTTAAATATTGCTAATGTTACTTCAAGTGAAGAGGAAATTGAATTTGAAAATGTTGAACAAGTTATTGAAAATGAAAATGTAGATTTTGAAAGTGAAAATGTTGAACATGTTGAAAATGTTGAAAGTGATAATGAAAATGCTCAACATGATGTGAGAATGGAAAGTGAAAATTTGGGAGTTGACAATGAAGGTGTCCATAATTTTGGTGTAAATATGAATTTTTTTGACATTGGAGGTGAAAATGTAGAAAATTTTGACATAGGAGGTGAACATGTAAAATTTTTTGGCATTGTAGGTGAAAATGTGGAAAACTTTGACATTGAAGGTGGAATTGCTCAACCAAGTGAACAATTTGTAACACCTAATTACCTCAAAAATGAAGACCCTCTCATGCATGAAAGACAAATTCCAAATCCAAGACCTTCAAGAACCCCAAAATGGTTACTTGAAATTGATGAGAACATTATTGTGAATCTTGAAGGCAAGAGGTCAACAAGAACTGTTTGATTGTGGGATACACAACTTTTTGACCAAAATTTTAGCAATAAGACATTGACCGAGCAATGCCAACTTTTTGTTCACTTGCTAAAGATCATAAAGATGAGACCATTGCTAAACAAATTGAAGATTCATATGAACAAGAAGATGGAGAGAAATTCTGTTATTGCCAAAAATCTATTTGATGCTCTCAATTCTATTGGAAAGAATACCAAGGAAAGAGATAAGAGAGACACTCGAAGAGTTATTACAACCTCCTTAGTAAGCCATCAATTGAGGAAGGCTCATTAAATGAGACACACTTCTATTGATTTGAACATAAACCGTAAAACTTTGGATAGAGCACTTGCATGAAGACAAAGACTTGACGATCCACTTCAACATGATACATGGGCTTTTGGTGGGAGGCTTCCACGAGTTGATAGAAAGTTGACTGAAAATGTGAAAGAGATTTAACAATTTTGGCACTCTAATTCTAGAGTATCACCCAATGTAAAGGACATTTTGAAATTAAGAATCAACAACCTAGACCGCACACTGCTTCCCAAATATTTTTTGGAATCAAGCCAAACAATGTTGTACAAAAAATTACGTGAAGTAAATCCAACTTTGCAAATATCACAAAGGGCCTTTGAATATTTGAAGCTATTTTATTGTGTACCTCTTAAGATTTGTAATACTTGTTGTTGCAAGTACCATGTGGAGTTTTCAATGTACCATAAACTTTTATGCCATATTCGTTCTATGATGCATACTAATGAGATGTTGCAGGAGTGTGCTGCAATGATATTTCCGAGATCATCAAGAGACTTGCAAGATCTATTTTTATGCCCTAGAGATGATGGCTGCTATTTCTATAGAAATGACTATTTGAATGAGAAGAGCTCACAATGTGGTGAGTTGTCAAAGTTTGTTTCATGTTTTCATGAGGGCAGCGACCACGAGTTTGGAAAGAATTATGTTGAGAAAAAAAGATATGAGATAGTGAAATATACTTTGAAGTGTAGAGGTGAAGGTTCTAGATGCGAATTAGTCTCAAGAGAAGTGAGTGTTGCTGATTTTATTTTGGATTTTAAGGAAAATATTTTATACAAGTATGCAAGGCACATCCATAGGTCTCAATGATTGGATCAATAGTTCAAGATGTGTAAGAACTCTTTCCTGATTGGCACTATTATATTAGTGGTTGATTTTGCAAAGAACTATACATTGCAACCATAGAATGAGGTACAATCTCAGCACTACAATTCAATCCAAATTGTTATTTTTATTCACATTACATATATATATGCTCCTGATAGTAAAGAAGGGGATGGGAAGATAATCAGGGAGTATCATTTTTATATGAGTGATGATAGATCACACTCCTCCGAGTATGTGCAACATTCTTTTGAGAATTTTTTTGAGTTCTTGTATGAGAAAGATATTGCAATTGATCGACTTACCATATGGTCAGATAATTGTATGGGTCAATTCATGAATGCTCATATGTTTTATTGGTTTAGTAGAATGCATGTAGAGAGGCATATACCACGTATTTGGTGTTTTTTTCCAGCACGACATGGGAAGGAGGAGCATGATGGAGTAGGTGCATGTTTGAAGAGAGCTCTAGTTAAGGAGAAATTGAGGATTTCAGGTGCAAATTTCTCTTATGCACATTCTATTGTTGATTGGTGTAGTTCAACATTGTCACATGGAGGTACTCTTGATTCAACAGTGACCAAATTATTTTGGTTGGTTGAGGAGGGCATAGTGGGATACAGAATGGATTGTCAAACAATTAAAGATTCTTCAAAAGTGCATTCATTTCTAAGCTTAGATGCAAGTACATGGACCATTTGGACATGATCATTGGCTTGTTTTTATCAGAGTTGTGCTTGGTGTGATTGGGATCAGTGTGAGTCAAGTGAGTGGGTTGATACGTGGGTTCCACAATATCTAACTCTTTTATCTCAAACAATATCCTTGTCAAATGATGACATGGAAAGTTCACTTGAGTATGACTATCTATTGGATCTTGTACAACCAGGACATGTGATGCAAAGAGTCTTGGAGCTTGGTTTGATACACCTTCTCGAGTGACTTGTCCTACTCAACTCTTCAACTACTCAAGTCCTTCCTATGGAACTTGGCATGGGTTATGATAATGAGTCCTCTAAGGTCTGAACCTTCTTGAATTGCCTCCTAGGTATAGCCAATGGTTTCTAGACAATCAACTCCACCACTTGAGGTTGCCACCTCAGTTACTCACACACTTTTCTCCTAGGTTCCAACCACTCCTGCAAGGATCTTAACACACAACCACTTCCTATGGTTTCCCAATGCATCTACAAGGTGATTTCAATGTATTTTGAGGTTTAAGTCTCACCAAATCCATCGCCTTGGCTTCCTAACCCTTCTAGGTCTCTACCGGCACCAAATTAGGCCTACTTGCATTAGCCCTCCCTAGGTGGTTTTAGGGTCTTATTTTACAAAATTCCCAAAAAAGCCTAGAAATAAATCATGAATTTGAGTACCCTTTTGAAAGTTATAGACAATACTAGAGAAGTACATCTAGGTTATTTGTACAAGTGGGGTTTCCAATGCTACACTATTTTGAAGGGTTTAGGCATCACCGGTGACTTGGCAAGATGGGTCTAAAACTCTTCACCAGTCAAATCTCATGCTCCAAAAAATTTGAGAATCTTCAAGGGCACTCAGAGGGCTTTAAATTCATGTGTCACTTGGTCCTTCACCAATCCCCATGAGCTCATAAATCACACCTTTCTTGTTGTCCTAACTCACCTACTCCTAGCGGTGAGCCTAGGGCTTCATTGTTTCTCCTCCTCCTGGAACTAAAACACCACACACCCTATTCTAAAGATATGTATAGACCCTAACCTATCATTCTTAGTGATTTCAATAGATTCCATCAAAGAATTCCTAGGTTAGAGCCATTTTCTTGCTCTTGAACCCTATTTGCAAGGGTTTTGCTCCTATTTGCAAACAATGGAAGAAATATCTACAACTTAGGAAAATCAAACCTACAAATAAACCTTAAATAAGAAAAATAAAATGAATACTTATAATTTCAATGAATTTACACCATCTAGTCCATATTGAACCGTACAAACAATGAAAATAAGAGTAAAACTATCAAAAACCAGTGGAAACAAGGTTGCTTCACAAACCCAAAATTTTCTCTTGTATTTCCAATCCTCCAACCCATACAATGAAGTGAATTTTGGATTATATTCTCTTGTTTTAGTCAGTTCAACCAACTGTTAATGCCTATAGCCAAAAATACAACTTTTGCCAGAAATTGCAAAATGTTGCTCAGCAACTTTTTGCAACTTTTTTCTCTTGGATGCAATTTTCCATTCTAATGCATTTTAAGACTCTTGAAGGTCCTAAAACACCCTAGAAGACCTAAACACAACTCAATTGACCCCTAATACATGAATGCATTCTTTTGGAGTATTTTACTTGTGGACTACCTAAGCAACTCACTTCTCAGGCTGTCAGCATCCTGAACACAAGTGACTCAAATCAAAACTTGGACAACTCAACCATGGCTCTACTAAGTCCTTAATGGTTGTTCCATTATTAAATCATAAAGATACCACACACACTTAAAATAAAACAAATATTTCATATTGGGAGTGTTACCTGCCCTGCACCATACTCCCCTAGGACAAAGAACTCAAGTCCCTTGAGTTATAAGGTCTGAAATCTCCACTCCATGTTGAAGTATATCTGCCTCTGACATCCACATGGCATCTAAATCAGGTAACCCTTTCCACTTGACAAGATAGTTCTTTTAGACTCCTTTCCTTGTCTTTTTTACTATCTTGGTATCCAAGATACTCTCTAACTTAACTAGTTGACTAGGTGGCAAATCCTTTATCCAATCTTCATGAACTGACGATGGCATGTCTATCTAATTTGTTGGTGACTCTCCCTTGTATGGATAGAGATCACATACATTAAAAATAGGAGATATCCCCAAGGTAGGAGGAAGTTCAACCTTGTATGCATTCTGCCCATACTTGTGCACCATCTTGAGAGGTCCAATTTTCTTCATCATGAGCTTGATAGTGTGTGGGGGAAAAAGCGAGACTAGGCTAACATGTCCTAATCCTACCTTTTGACACACACTTGTGGAATACGAAAGAGCCTAGAGGTATCACACAATTGGGTACTTCTTTTTGTGGAAGAGAGAGCCACAGGCTACCTATTAGGATTTCTATTCCTTTGTTGTAATTGAAAGATAAAATGATACAAGTTCAACTATTAACCCTAAAGTGTAAGTATGAACTAGTAACAAGATTGCAAGATTGAGATTAAGTGATGAAAAGCTATAAACACAAGGATAAAAGGAGAATACAGATGTGTACCTGGGGTTAAAATCTGAGTGGAAATGTTCGGGACGGGGGCACGGGCGCCACTGTCCTGATTCTGCACCTGAAACTGCTGTTTTGCAACCTGAAAAGCTGTCAGAAAAATGCTGAAACTTGTTGTTTGACAGAAGGACCAAGGCGCCTAGCACCCCTGTCCCGGTAGGACCAGGGTGCCCCACGCCCCTGTCCTGGTCTTTTGCTCTGAAATTTGGTGTGAAGTTCAGTCTCTATCTGCTTCCGTCGGATCTGCAACTTGCAGCGTCGTCCGAATCCCAAAACCTGCACTTATATCTGAAAAGGTATGGTGGGTGGCTATATAGGGTTTTGCCTTAATCAAACCCCCGCTTTGGTGATTTCCACCTCCACGAATAGCCAAGTTGTATTGTAAAAGTAGTGTGTGTGTAGACCTTGTGTGTGTGCAAGATCCTAAAATGCAAGTAAGCAAACTAGAGCAACCTAGAAAGTAAACCCTAATTGCTTGCAAATGATAATGTAAATGCTCCAAATCAAGATGTAAAGAGATCTAAAGCATGAATACAAGTGATATAATGAGGCTTATGCAAATACATGAAAACAACATGAAATCATACCCAACCCCAAGGGAGGGGTACAAGCCAATCTTCAGTCGGTGATCCCTTATTGTTCTTCAATGCCTTCAAAGCCCTAAATGGATGAATGAAATTGATGGATGCTTGATGGATGGATGTTGAATGTTGTTGAAGTCTTCAAAGATCTGCTCTTTCGCTGCATAGAAGGTCCCTGAAAACCAAAATTCTGGATCCTTTCAAATGAAGAAAGAGAGCTCTTATATATGAAACCCTAGGTCTTAATTTCAACTTTTGGCCAACCTAGAGATTGAATCTCCCGCCAATTTCTTGGGGTTAAGCTTTATTTTATGATTGGATCGCGCTCCTAAAATTTTGGGAAAAATGTCCGGGACCATGTGCACGCCGGGCGCCATGGTCCCGACAACTTTTCACCAAATTTTCAGGGCCATCGGATATGATGATTTTAGAGAGAATCCCGAAGTTACAGCTGATTTCGAGATGTTTTGACCCCCGAAATCAAGCCCCCAAGTTCAAAATAGGACCTAATTAGGGTTTTTGATTAAATGATGTATTGGAAGAATAAAATGAAAGGGGCACACTTTAATGAAAAGGGCCCAACTTTATGATATGGGAGATGATAAAATAGAACCTTAGACCCAATTAATTTAATTAATTAAGTGCTAAAGGGGAAATGCAATGCAAAATGCAAAATGCGCCAAGGCGGGTGCTAAACTAGGTGTGAAATTGTACCACCCTAGCAAGTGCGTACAATTTACGACGCTACAGATAGGTTGCCCTTTTGGAAGTCTCTCTTTCCTAAGGTATGCCAGCACTAAGTCTCCTACTTTAAATTGTACTTTCCTCCTTGTTTTATTAGCTTGAACCTTATACTGCTCAGATTTTTATTATAAGGACTTCCTTACCTTATCATGCACCTCTTTAATACCTTCTACAAAGTTCTCCCCTTGTGCACTCTTAAGTGCCATTGAACTGAGATCTCTAAGCTCTAATATTCCACTAGGATGGAATCTATAAACTATCTCATAATGTCTTTTACCTATGCTATGGTTAACTGAGTCATTATATGCATACTATGCATGTCCAAGTACTAGATCCCAAGGCTACCCATGTTGTTTTGTAAGACATCTTAGCAAATTACCCAATGACCGGTTGACTAAATCTATCTATCCATCTGATTGAGGATGATAGGCAGATGAAAAAGATAAATTGGTGTCCAACTTCCTCCAAAGTGTCCTCCAAAAGTGGCTCAAAAACTTCACATCTCTATCACTAACAATAGCGATTGGAAGACCATGAATTTTGACTATCTCCTTGAAGAAGAGGCCTGCAATATAGATGGCATCATTGGTGCTCTTGCAAGGTATGAAATGTGCCATTTTGCTGAACCTATCTACCATCACATACACACTATCAAATCCTCTTGGTGTCCTAGGCAAGCCCAACACAAAATCCATGCTCAAACATTCCCAAGGCCTCTAAGGTATGACCAAGGGTTGATTTAGACTTGCGTTACTTGAGGTTCCTTTTTCTCTTTGGTAGATGGTACATTTCTCTACAAACCTTCTCACTTCTGATTGGAACTTGGGCCAATAATAAAATCTACCAACCTGCTCCAAAGTCTTATCAATGCTGAAATGACCTCCTAGACCTCCTTGATGCTTCTCTTGGATAATATTTTGCCTCATAAAACATTGAGGTATGCAAAGAAGATGACCTTTGAACAAAAAACCTCTTTTATCATGTATTCTAAATAAGAGACATTTGAGGTGTTAGAAAAATTAGAACACATTATATATCTCTGCAAAATCCTTATCATCCTTGTAGAGGTCCTTTAACTCACTCAAACCCACACTTTGCAATTGTATCTCCTGCATGGTCATGGTTATCCTACTTAGTAAATCAACTACTTTGTTGGTTGTCCCTTTCTCGTGTTTGATAGTGAATGTATAGGATTGTAAGTACTCAACCCACTTTAGGTGTCTTTGGTTCAACTTCTCTTGCCCATTGAGGAAACTAAGGGCATGGTTGTCAGTGAAGACTACAAATTCTTTGGGCAGAAGGTAGTGACACCATTTTTTCAATTCTTGAACCATTTCATACAACTCTAAGTCATATGTGGAATTCTTTTTCTTAGCTTCATTTAACTTTTCTAGAGAAGAAAGCTATAGGATTTCCCTCTTGGCTTAAAACTACCCTTATTTCCCTTTGGCTTGCATCACATTCTACTGTAAACAACTGATTAAAATCAGGCAATCTAAGGGTTGGCAGCTCTTCTATCTTGGTTTTCAACATTTCTAACCCCTTATTGGCTTCTTCTATCCACTTAAAGTGACATTTAATCCTTCCTTTAATGGTATTGAGAATAGGAGCACAAACATGGCTAAAGTTTCTCACAAATTTCCTATAAAAAGATGTCATTCCATGAAAGCTTCTAACTTCACTTATGCCCCTAGGGATAGGACAATTAATTATTGCATCTACCTTACTTGGATCCATCTTTAAACATCCATGAGAAATAACAAAACCAAGGTATACAAGCTCTGTTTTAAAAAACTCACATTTTTCAAGGTTAATCTTGAGTTGAGCCTCCTTCAACTTCTTCAAAACCATCTCTAGATGTTTGAGGTGTTCCTCCTTGAACTTGTTGTAGATCAAAATATCATCAAGATACACAATAACAAATCTACCAATAAACTCAACTAAAACTTCATTCATGAGCCTTTGGAAGGTACTAGGTGCATTGGTGAGGCCAAATGGCATCACCAACCACTCATATAGGATTGCATTGGTTTTGAAGGTTGTCTTCCATTCATCTTAAGGTCTAATTCTGATATGATGATAACCAAACTTCAAGTCCACCTTTGTGAAGTAGCTTGCACCTCCTAGATTGGCTAATAGGTCCTCAATCCTTGACATGGGAAACCGATACCTTATAGTAATCTTGTTGATTGCTCTGGAGTCCGTGCACATTTTCCATTTGCCTCCCTTTTTAGGCACTAACATAGTTAGAGAAACACATGGACTCAAACTCTTCTTGATAAACCCTTTTTCCAAGAGTTCTTGCACTTGTTTGATGATCTCTTCATTTTGACTAGGTGTCATTTTGTAGGTAGCTTTGTTTGGCAGATTGGCCCTTGGTATTCAGTCTATTTGATGATTCACATATCTCATTGGAGGAAAATAATCAAGTATGTCACCCTCTATCACTTCTGTATATTGTTTGAGTAGACCTTGCACCTCTTGAGGCACTTCACTCATTGGATTTGCCTTAGCTTCATCTCTAGGCTTCAACACTATAGCATGGCCTTGATGAACTTCTTGTTTCAAGACTTTGAGAAACTATTTTCCTCTCATCAGCATCACACTTGAGGCTATTTTATTTTCTTCCTTTGGTTCAGGTAGTGGATCCATTTGATACTTCTTCCCATTCTTGGTGATAAGATAGTTTTTCTTCTCAACATCATGAGTAGCTCTCACATCATATTGCCATGCACAGCTCAACAACAAATGACAAGCATCCATAGGCAATATGTCACATAGCAATCTATTCTTGTACTCACCAATTTCAAAATCCACCAATGCTTGTTCATCAACCAATACATGTTGACCCCGATTGAGCCATGATACCTTGTAAGGAGTGAGGTGAGGCAATCTTTTCAGTTTGAGTTTGTCCACCATTTCAACTGAGACAATATTCTTAGTGGAACCTGAATATACAATCACTTTACAAATCTTCCCATGTGACTTACAAGTGGTCCTAAAAAAGCTTTTCCTTTGTGGTGGCTCTTGAGCTTGGGGTATCTTGAGAATTTTTCTCCTCATCATCAAGTTTTCTCCATATGTCATTGGCCCTACCTTTCTAATTGAAGAAGTTACACTCTGAGTGTCCTCCTCTTGCAACAATTGAGTTCTTCTTTCCCCCATGTATGAGCTTGTAGAGCTTGACACTTTCCCCAGGAACTTACGCATGGTATGCCCAACTTTATTGCAATGATAACACCTACCAATGAAGACTGTATTTCCTCTTCTTGAGTTTCCAAACCTGCCCCTAAAATTGCTCCTTCCTCTATAGGATCCTCTAAATTCTCCTCTCTAAGAGTCCCCATTTCCTTCTTGGCTTTTCTGCTCTTCATTTCTTGGTGATTGCTACCCTCTACCAAAGTTTCCTCTACCTATGAAATTATTACCCCCCCTATGTTTTTTATTTTGTTCACTCCTCCTTTTGATCTTCTCCTTTTCCCTTAGGGCCAACTGGAAACACTTATGGATAGTGTCTAGTGTGAGGATACTTATCTCATCTTGTATATTTTGTCTAAGGCCATTCATATACCTGGCCAACTTCTCCACTTCATTCTCATGCTTCCTAGCCCTCAAACTGAGTTTGTGGAATTCTTCAGTGTATTCATTGACATCCAACTCCCTTTGTTTCAGATTTTGCAGTCTCTTATGGATTTGAACTTCATAATCTCCTGGAAGGAATTGTGCCTTAAGTCTGATCTTCATACGCTTCCATGAAGTTATCTTCTTTTTGACTTCTTTTATCCTTTATTCTTCCATCATATTCCACCAAACTAATGCAGATCCTCTCATTCTTGATTTGGCCACATTGACTCTTTTGTCTTCTGCTACCTCTTTGTAATCAAAGTGATTATTGAGAGCCTCTATCCAATATAGAAACTCTTCTCGATTAAGTTTTCCTCCATATATGGGTAATCCATCCAAGTTGTCTTTAGAAATGGATTTGACTGCATCCCAGAATAGCTTTTGGTCTTGAGGCATGGCTACTGCTGTTGGTTCCTCTCCATCTTCTACTTCTTCATCAGTCTCATCACCCCATTCTGTCTTAACCTTCGCCTTCTCCTTCTTAACCTCTTTGGTTCCTCTACTTCCTTTTGCATCCTTCAATCCTTCTATCATCTCTGCCACCAACTGTTGGATGGCTTCTGGCGTCATTGCCTTTGGAGGCATTGAACTTGCTTCTTATTCTTCACAATCTGACATACACTAAATCTTTCAAAGAATGGCTTTGATACCACTCTGATGCAGAGAGTCTTGGAGCTTGGTTTGATACACCTTCTTGAGTGACTTGTCCTAATCAACCCTTCAAATACTCAAGTCCTTCCTATGGTACTTGGTAGGGATAATGATAATGAGTCCTCCAAGTTTTGAACCTTCTTGACTTGCCTCCTACGTATAGCCAATGGTTTTTGGACAATCAACTCCACCACTTGAGGTTGCCACCTTAGTTACTCACACACTCTTCTCCTGGGCTCCAACCACTCCTGGAAGGATCTTAACACAAAACCACTTCTTATGGTTTCCCAATGCATCTAAAAGGTGTCTTCAATATATTTTGAGGTTCAAGGCTCACCAAATCTATCACCTTGGCTTGTTGGCCCTTTTAGGTCTCTACTGGCACCAAATTAGGCCTAATTGCATTAGCCCTCCCTAGGCAGTTTTAGGGTCTTAGTTTACAAAAGTCCCAAAATATCCTATAAATAAATCATGGATTTGAGTACCCTTTTGGAAGTTACAGACAATACTAGAAAAGTACATCTAGGTTATCCATACAAGTGGGGTTTCCAATGCTGCACTATTTTGAAGGGTTTAGGCCTCACCGATGACTTGGCAAGATGGGTCTAAAACTCTTCACCAGTCAAATCTCCTGCTCCAAAAAATTTGAAAATATTCAAGGGCACTCCAAGGTCTTTCCATTCATATGTCACCGGGTCTTGAACCAATCCCCATGTGCTCATAAATCACACCTTTCTTGTTGTCCTAACTCACCTACTCCTAGCAGTGAGCCTAGGGATTCATTGTTTCTCCTCCTTCTGGACCTGCAACATGACACACCCTATTAAAAAGCTATGTACAGACCCTAACCTAGCATTCTTAGTGATTTCAATAGGTGCCATGAAAGAATGCCTAGGTTAGAGCCATTTTATTGCTCTTAAACCCTACTTGCAATGGTTTTTCTCCTAGTTGCAAAGAATGGAAGAAATATCTACAACTTAGGACAATAACACCTATAAATCAACCTTAAAGAAGAAAAATACAATGAATACTCATAATTGTAATGAATTTACACCATCTAGTCCATATTGGACCATACAAACAATGAAAATAAGAGTAAAGCTGTCAAAAACCAATGGAAACAAGGTTGCTTCACAAACCAAAAATTTTCTCTTGCATTTCCAATCCTCCAACCCATAAAATGGAGTGAATTTTGGATTATATGCTCTTGTTTTTGTCATTTCAACCAAATTTTAATGCCTATAACAAAAAATGCAACTTTTGTAAGAAATTGCAAAATGTTGCTCAACAACTTTTTGCAACTTTTTGCTCCAGTATGCAATTTTGCATTCTAATGCATTGTAAGACTCCTAAAGGTCCTCAAACACCCTAGAAGACCTAAACACAACTCAATTGACCCCTAATACATTAATTCATTCATCTCAAGTATTTTACTTGTGAAATACCTAAGCAACTCACTTCTTAGGATGTCAGCATCCTGAACACAATTGACTCAAATCAAAACTTGGACAACTCAACCATGGCTCTACTGAGTCCTCAATGGTTGGTGCATTATTACATCAAAAATCTAACACATAAAATTAAAATAAAACAAATATTTCATACTAGGAGTGTTAGGTGCCTTGCACCAACATGTTTTTGCAGTTGTTGCACCACAAGGGAATTAAGAGAGATCAAAATATTGGTTGGCACAATGTGTACAGGGAAAAAAGAAGCTAACACAACTAGTGATAGATGATGATGGGTTCATATATCCTATGGGTTTAGTTGTTGTTGTGGGAACTTGGTTGTGAACATACATGATTAGAAAGAATGGCATACCTGCATTTGAATATGAGAGACACAAAACCATTCTCATGAATTCACACCTTATTATAGCTACAAATGTCAAGTTGTTGAAGCATCAAGAAAAACCAAAGACCAAAGACCTATGGACGGTGACTACTATTGATCATGAAGCAATACTGGATACTCTTAAGCAAATAAATGACCCTTTAGGCATACTTGAGTAGTAGGTCTTTAATGGTGCCTTATTTTTTTTTATCATGCATTTTATTTCAAACAATGATCATAAAACCTTAATGTTCAAGTTTGTTACATGTATATTAAGGATGTGTTCAAAATGCAGGTCTATTGATGAACATTTTTTTTGGCAACACAATTTTTGCATGCACATAGCGGGTACACTTGATATAATTCTAAGGGACATATTTTTCCAACATGACTTATTATCATGCATTTGATGAGCTTTACAATTTTTGTTATTAGACAACACTATTTGACAATTTTTGATGATATAATTATCGCAAAACCTTTATGTCATGTAAGTCTTTTTGATGATATACAACACTATCACATTATGATTTTTGTGTCAACATAGTGGGTTCTCTTGATATAATTTGAAGGGACGTATTTTTATGGTATATAATCCCACCTTTTCATTTAATATCATGCATTTCAATTGAAGTGATTATCATAAAGTCTTTATGTTCATGCATGCATTTTATGTGTAGACTAACAATTCTTAAAAATATAGGTTCATGCTAGATCATTCACCGTTGACTAGTTTACTCTTGGTGATGGTACATATTACTTGGGGTTATCAATATTTATCTACTTTTTAAGTTTTATTTTCAAGAACTACAAAAATTTACAACCAAACACAACATCGTATGCTCTGTGTGCATTAATGAGATTAAATTTTCTATGTAAAGACTAAGTTCCTCACTTTGTCAATGTGATTAAATTTTGTAAATTGTCACACACTATGTCAAGTGAATGTATTGCTAATTAGAAATGACAATATCTACCATCATCTTCAACCATGCAGAGAAATGCAGTGAGAAGGGCTTTAATCAACATGCGTCTTTCTTCAAAGTTATGCTTGTAGACTTTGCAGAGAAACTAGCAAGTTTCGTAATTATAAAATCTTGTACATCTTAAAAATGTTTCAAATGATCTATTTATAATTTGACAAAATAATTTGTATTAAGTGTTATAATTTGTTTCTTGTAGCACATTCATTCTGCATAAAAAGGTTGCTTATTTTGGTCTTCATTTATATGCAGGCATTGCTCTACCTAATCTTTTCTCTTACGACATGAGAATGTCTGATGCAGACGAAGTGGGATGTTGTATTTCTATATGGATGTGAATTGATGTAACTTTGTTATGATGATATACGATGTCCATGAGCAAATTGGTTTAGTTATATTGATGATATACAATGTATTTGTACATGAGTACATTGGTGTAGTTGTATTGATAATGATGAAAAATCATGTTTGCATATTCATTCATGGATTTCACATGCAAGTGTAATGGTAATTATGTTTATACAATGCATGGAAATATTGATGATCATTATGTATCTACAGTGTAATGCTTGTTTATCTATATTTTTTTATTGAATGAGACTGACAGATTTTTCGCCAACTGAAAAAATGTTGCCCTAATAAAATCATAGGGAATATTGAAAAACTGAGATAGGATTTTATAGTGACCCCTCTCATGGCCCCACAAGTTCAAACAGATCATTCACAGGTGCCACAGATTCCAAGTTAGGGCCCGTCAAAGTTTGACGATTTTAGCACTTAGGGTGCTCAAGGGACAACACCAGTAGGGTATGACCCCAAGCGTTTGACCGAGTGGGGGAGGGAATAGGAGCATGCATAGGGTAATAATGCCTAACTATACATGTTGTAACTGACAGTTTGTGATCACAACAAGCAGAATGAGAAATTGGCCACACGACAACATTTGATTGAATGAGTGACATTTTTTTCGCCAACTGAAAAAATGCTACCCTAATAAAACCATAGGGAATATTGAAAAACCGAGATAGGATTTTGTAGGGATCCCTCTCTTGGCCTCATAGGTTCAAATGGATTGTTCACAGGTTCCATATTTTTCGATTTAGGGCCCGTCAAAGTTTGACAATTTTTAGCACTTAGGGTGCTCAAGGGATGACACCGGTGGGGTATGACCCCAAGCATTCGACCGAGTGGGGGGGAATAGGAGAATTCATAGGGAAATAATTCCTAACTAGACATGTTGGAACCAATGGTTCATGATCACGGTGATAAGAACGAGAAATTGACCACGTGACATTTGATTGAATGAGACTGACGATTTTTTCGCCAACTAAAAAAATGTTGTCCTAATAAAATCGTATGGAATCTTGAAAAATAGAGAAAGGATTTTGTAGGGAACCCTCTCATGGCCCCATAGGTTCAAATAGATCATTCGTAGGTGCCATAGATTCCAAGTTAGGGCCCGTCAAAGTTTGATAATTTTTAGCACTTAGGGTGCTCAAGGGACGACGTCGGTGGGGTATGACCCCAAGCGTTTGACCAAGTGGGAGGGGAAAAATAGGAGAATTCATAGGGTAAGAATAAATAAATAGACATATTGGAACCACCGGTTCATGATTACGATGAGCAGAACGAGATCATGACGAGCAAAACAATCTTGAGCAATTTTGCCAATATGAGTAACCTATGACTAGACATAACAAATATTGTTCTATATGACCTTATTACATAAAAAATGATTATATTTCACCTTATTTACATTGAGAATCCATCAAAACACTTATCTTCAAAATTTGATCTCGTGGAGTCCTAACGAGCAAGGAGGTCATTAAATTTGGTGAAGTTGCCAAAGGCAACCAAATTTAACACTTATGATTTAGATGAAATGAATTATATATAATCTGAAGATTATACAAACAACACTTACGATTAAATGAAATGAATTGTATTGTTCATTAAATAACCATTATTAACCATTTTTAATTATTGGATTGAAGATTAAAGTTTAAAATGATAACACCATGCACACATGAGCAACAGTTTATATGATCAAATGTCAACTTCTGTATATGTGAAAATGTCAAATGATTACAAGTGTATGTCCATACACAAATATGGCATAAACACCAACTCAAACAAAATGTATGTCTATATACATGAATATATGTTCATATACAAAATATACATACCAACTAGACATGTAAGCATCCCAAAACTATCTATAACATCCTAAGCTATTGATGGATCATCAAAATCGATCCTCTTCGCCACACTGCTCGGCTCTAAAGGATTCTGTAAAAGAAAAAACAAACCACGATTAAGATTAGTTATATTATATAACTCACATTCAAAAAGTTAACATAAAAATGAGCTATAATTGAACTATTCTTTTTTACCTCATCTCCTCATTTTCTCTTCGGCTTTGGAGGACTTTTGATGTATTTCTTTGGTAGAGGAGGTATGTTTTCAATATTTTCCTACACAACCTATATATGGTCACAAACATGACATTGAAAAAAGTTAGCTTATAATTTTCACTGATAATAACGAATTATATCTACTAAACACAAAATAAAATAAACACACATGTACTCGAGGCATCTCTCCTTCTTCTTATTCTTCTTCATCTTCAGGTATAGTGGGTGTAGTCAAAAAAAATGTGAAGCCAAGAATTTTCTGTACATATACACAACAAGTATGTGAAACTATCAATCTATGTCTAGATGTGTATAATAATTATAAGTTATTTAAACTATTCATTCAATCATACTTGCATTCAATTACCTTCAACTTGTCTCAAGCTGCACTACTAGATCCCGAATCGCATAGCCCCACACTCGCACTACTTGTGCCCTACAAGAGTAAAATAAGATATACATGCAAGTTACTACATAATCTAATTAATACCAATATAAATGATGAGCATGTATGTACAATAAAATATAAATGAATAAGTGCAATAATATATGTACCGTAAAGATATCAAGGCCAAATGAAATGGTCGTCAAGGTGCCCTCTTGGATCTATGTCAACTCCTCCTCTGTCATCAACTGTTAAATAGACCATGTAAATAAAAAATAGTACTTAATATTATCTAGATTATAAATATTCATTTAAAATATAGAATGAACTGTGAAAATGCAAATCTTACCACTACATCATCAATGTATGATGAAGGTGCCTCCTCACCTCTAGCATGTGAAGACTCTCTAGGGTATCCTTTAGTCCCTATCATAACATCTGGTTGTTGGCAATATAGCATTATAATAGACAATGAAAGATTGTTGGCATTTCAATAAGGATATTGAGAAGGTTGTTGATGATTATGGATATAACTGATTAAGGATGTTTACTGTCTTGATATTATTATTTGTCATTGATGTCAAGAAATTGATTTTCTAATTCAGTATGATGTTGCCATATCTTGAGAAGTATGATTTGAAGAATATAAAGATGTCGGTAAAAGACAGGAAATATTATGATGAATAAGAAGATGAATAAGGTATTCAATTGTGAGGCCCCACCTCGACTCAGTTTGACATTTCAGTGGTTTTTATATTGAGACTATTATGGATGCTTTATTTTTATGCATTATGGATTTAGAACTTATATGTTTTCATGATTTGGATAACATTGCTATATGTTGATGATTTATTTGGATGCTTTATGATATAGAACACTACATGATTTTTGAATGGGATGAATTTGCGGTGATAAATGTCGTTATTGAATTTGCAGGACTTTACTATGATAATAGAATTATGATGTATGTTTAGTATGGATCAACATTATGAGAATTAGGATGAATTGCTTATGTGAAATTGCTTGGATAAAAGATGTATAAAATTGTTCAGATGTAAATTGTATGCAAGTGATGATGTGTATTATTATTCTTGTGATTTATATTATATGTGGTTATTTGAAATTTACTAATGTGTAAATTGAGATGTGCAGGAAGTTATCTATGTGACCATGGAAATATTACGGAGAACCAAACCTAGACCTATGTATGTTCGTAAGCTAGGGTTTGTCTATTTGGAGAGACAACACCCCGTTTGTGTTGTATTTTATTCATAACAGTAAATGATACATGTGTGTTAAGTGTTATTTAATTGATTTATGTAAAATCCACAAGAGACGATTTCATGTATTAATTTGTAAAAGTGTTTTCTTTGTGTCACTTGACACATGTGTGGATTTGAGTTTGAATTTTTAAATTTGTCTCTTGGTGGGAAAGTGTTTAACTATAGCTTTTTCAATTAATGTAACATGATGTCATAAATGCCTTAGGTAAAGAATCTTTGGGATGGTCAACATAGGTTTGACCCGAAAATAAACTTCAAAGGGGTTTAAAAAGGGTTAAATGGACACCTAGGGGTAGTTTAATAGGGTTTCCTAAAGCCCATAAGGTATACCTAAGGGTTAGGGGTAATTTAAGGCAAGTTTCTACTCCCATGTGACCTCTTAGACACCCTAAAAATTGACTTTTCTAAGTTGTGCGAAAATTGAAATTAGAAGATTTGAACCTAGTTGTAAACCTCCCTTTTTGAATGAGAGTTCCCTTTCCCATTCTATCTTACCTTCCTCTTTAGTTTTAGAAACTTGTGAGAACTCTCACAATGGGCTTCTTAAGCAAGAATTAGAAAATTTGTGTGTAATCACCCACTCTCCATTTTTGGAGATAGGAGAATTTTTGAAAAGGAATAGACTAGATTTTGAATAGATAATTTTGGCTAAGGGTAGAAGGAGAAGAACCGTGGAATTGGGCTGCTCATCCTCAACAAAACTAACCTACCTTTGGGCAGATTAAGGTTGGTTAAATTCTTCTTAAAATGGCTTTCTTATTGCATGTGTTTGAAAGTAATGTTGGTGTAAAAGATTTGCTTCCTTGCATGTTCTTTTGGAAATTTCATTTGGTATTTTGTGTTATATATTGTATGTGTTTTTGGGAGTCATCAAGACCTCTTACTCTTGGGAGAGAGGAGGATCTTGTGGGTGGTAGATGTGACAACCCTCGAGTGAGAGACTCTCATTATGAGAGTGATCACAAGGGATTTTGTGTGACCCTTGATGCATGGCTTGTTTGTGCAATGGGGGTCATAAGGAGGGAAATAAGGCATGAATGCCTTGGGGGGCATAAGGAATAAGGGGTTTCTATTCTTGATGTATTTGGTTTGCCATGAGGTGGCTACATGTTTTTCCATACTTGCAGTTCTCCTCAGGGTATTTGGTTCACTACCACCCTTAAAAAGGTCATCACCAAGGTGTGGTGCTGTGTAGCCAGGTTGGGAGTGTGTTTGAAAATTTGTGTGTATTTTGTCTATATGCTTGCATGTTTGTTTCCCGTCTAGGGCTTGGTTCTCCGAGCTCGAGGGTGGCTACCATTTAGCCTAGGCTGGGAGGTGAGCACTCCATGGTCATAGGTTTGATTCATTTGCAGGAAATTAGAAGAAATGTCAGATGCATGCAGATATAGCGAAAGATGTTGATTTTAAAGAAAAAAAAAAGAGTATTTATTACTTGTTCTTTTTTTTTAAAAAATCCTCTCTTGTTTGAAATGAGAGGCTATTTGTAAAATAGGAATAAAGACTTGAGGATATGTTAATTACTATGCAGAAAATATCATGTTATTTTGCAGAAAGCTAAATGGTTTATTTTAAGTTCTTGTTCTAGCATTAAGGTTAAATCTTGTAGAGTATTTAATATCTCTTGAAAGGAAATGAGTTAAATTTATTCTCTTATTTACTAGAAAAGAAATAGAATTGATTTTTGCATGCATGCAAGGGCTGAAATATAAAAGCACTTAGGATCTATACATGGATATGCTAAACTTAGTATTTAAATTTGTTATTTAAATTATTTGCAGAAAATCAAATCAAAGATTTTATAGCCATCTCTAAGGTTTTTATTAATAAATTATAGGTTAAATTGGTTGCTGTTACTTTTATTAAGTTTGGTCATTTGAATAGTTGCTGAAGAAATATCAAACTCTGTTATTTGTTTATTGCAGAAATAAGTCCTGTAGTTAATCAGATTTAATGGAAGTAAATAATTTCTAAAGATGTTCTAAGAATATTTAGTACTATTAATTTCTTTATTTTTTTTACAGAAAGAAAAGCCATATTTAGATAGCCTAACTATTTCTACTTGGCAACAAGGATATTAATCAAAAGGAAGTAAATAAGATGATTAAACTTGCAGAAGATATCTAACCTGTTTTATTTGTTCAGAATAAAAATAAATGCATGAAAAGAAATTTCCCTAGATTCAATACTATTATATTTATGTGCATGCATAAAAGCAAAAAAAAAGAAGAAGAGAATTCATTTCTTAAAGTTAAATAAATAAACTTGCTTGTTTAAAAATATAAATACAGATTCTTATATATATAAATTTATTTCATTTAAATAAACAAAAATAAAAATATTATTTAAAAAAAAAAAAACAATAAAAAAAAGGTTATTAACATGGGGGGGAAAGGGCCGAAGGGCTGAAGCCACTATGTGGACACACAGTGTCGGCCCACGGCTTCCACTGTGTGGACACACAGTGGTGTCGTGCTCGCCACTGTGTGGACGCACAGTGGTGTGGTGGGTTCCACTGTGTGGGCACACAGTGGCGCCACCGCCTCTCCTCCCCTTTGCCATGATTTTCATGGCCGCCGCCCATCCCTACAGAAAGATTCGCCCCTCTGCAAAAAAATGGGGTTGCAAGAAAATAGAAAAACCTAGCCAGGTAGGGCTAGGATAGAGAGAGGAATAAGATGTTTTCAAAACAAAAAGAAAAAGAAAGAGCATTTATATAATAATAAAAGAATGTTAGGGTTTGCATGGTGATTAAGTTTAATGTTAAAACACATTTATGAATTTTATATATATATATATATATACTTTTACACATAGAGTTCAAAATGTAAAAGAATAAGACAAATTTTAGATTGTAAAATTTATTAAGTGTTATAAACTATATATGTCTTAATAAACATATGGGTTAGTAATTGTGTTTGATAGCCATAAGGGTATTTTAAAGATGCTGAAAAAAATATATAATAATATTTTCGAGGTCTAAACATTTAGAACTTTTATAGTAAATGGGGTAAAATTAATTTTGGTTATGGGGAGTTATTTAAACTTATAGGTAAGTATTCATTATAAAAATTATTGGCCCTTTTGTCAATTTAATTTTAAGCATATTTTGATTATTGATTAAGATAAACTTTTAGACATTTTAAACAAAGTACTAGGACTAATTTAATTAGTTCCTTAAAGCAGTAAACGACTTTTGGAGACTAATTCTATCTTCGTCAATTATATTTTAGGGAGATGATTTAAAATAAGTTATGGATTAAAATTGAGAAAATGATATAACATTTCTTTTAGGATTCGACATATGATTTAAATTATTTTTGATTACTTGAGTTAGTGGTTTAAGTTAACCCAACATAGTTAAGACAAAACATGTTAGTGTTTTTCTTCATATTCGTAAATTTAATGTTTAAGTTATGATTTTTAAAAGAAATTTATCCCGTTCTTGCCCTAAATTTTGGGCATTACATCAATGGGCAGCTATTACCGAGTCAGACAATGATGAGATCATGATGTTTAGATTATTTTAACATCATACATATGTTGTAAATTGAAAGGTTAATACTATACTATGTTACCAAGCAAAGAACCTAGTTGGTAAACCCTAAGGAACCTAGTCAGTAAACCCTAAGGTTATCGCTATCAGTTAATGAAGGTGGAATGACTACTGAGTGAAGTTTAGTATTTACTGAGTTATAACCGAGTTGTAACTGAGCTATAACAAAATGCATTAAATGGTTACATGAGATATTTAATGAAGGAAGCTGATGAGCTGGAATTGATTAAATGATTGGTATGCCATGCATGAAGTTTGTTAACGAATCTAAGGCAATGGAAAGTCGACATGAAGATCTACAGCGCAGATTGAACTGCAATACCCTGGCACAAGTTCCAAGAAATATATGCAAGTTCCTAGGTGGGGTAAAACATTTTCAGATCGAAAGATGCATTGAACCTAGACAAGATTGAAGATCTGATGGCTATGATTGATCATGGAAAATGTGATCAAGGAGATTAAGCAGTTAGCTAATTGTTTATAAATAGGGAACTATTGATAAACAATGTATGCGGGCAAGTGTATGCACAGGGATGCTACATAGTGATTACCGAGCACAAAAGCTTGAAGACCTGTTTGAATAACAGAGTATAGAAGCCCAGCAGATGGACAAGATTAGTTCTATGTCTAGATTGTATTGAGCAAATAAGAATCTGCTTTAGCATTTCAGATGTGAAGTTGCAGATAGATTTTTATTACTGTTATTTTGTGAAAGTGACAAAAAATCTCTTAACCAAGTGGACTTAACAGTCTTATTTGTAAAACCCTCTAGCATGGTGACATTCTGATTAAGTGTTTGAAATCCTTTAACAAGGTCACTTCTAACAAGGTGAAGATCCTAATAGATCTGAGGGAAATCCCTTAACCGGGTCACATCTAGCAATGTGTTTGTAATCTTTAATAGGATTTGCTTTTAACTGAGCATACTCGCACAGTGGTTTTTCCCTATTTGGGTTTCCACGTTAAATCTGGTGTTATGAGGTTTATGATGTTTATATACTTTTGAGTTTGCATGTTTAATAGTTTTGGTTATATTATTGAAGTATATGTTACTAAGGTTGAATCTGATGTTTTTATGGAAGATTAAGTTTGTATGATTCACCCCCCACCCCCTCTCATCTTGTTGGCTATTGGATCTGTACTTACATTTAGTATCAGAACTATCAATTGGTATCAGAGCTTTGGACTTCGGAAGAAAAGTTTAAAGGCACTTGAGTTAAAGATCCAAAGATGTATAAGAGGGATGCACTGAAGTTGAACAAGTCAAGTTTCTCTACATGGCAGAAAAGGATGAAGTTGCATCTATCAAGAGTTGGAGAATATGTTGTATACTATTTGGAGAATTATTTTGTTACACCGAGCACCTATCCATTGACTATGGAAGAGATAAAGGCAAAGCAAGAACATATTCAAGCAATGATTGAAATAACATCTGCATTGACCGATTCAAAGTTTAATGATCTAGAAGGTTGCAATGATGCAAAGGCTATGTGGGATAAGCTCATATCAGTATATGGAGGAGATGAACATGTTCAGAAAGAAAAAGTAGATAGTCTAAGAGGACAACTTGAATCTATGAGGATGAATGAAGGTGAGAACATAACCCAATACAGTACAAGACTAAAGGAGATTGTCAATCAAATCAAAGGAGCAGGTGGAACTATTGAAGAAAAGGATATAACAAGTAAGTTGTTAAGAACCCTTCTACCAACTTATGCAATCCAAGTCTCTACAATCAATGAATTGAGGTATGTACCTACTATGCCAGTCTCTTTAGATGCTACTATTGGTAAGCTACATGCATTTGAGTTAAGTAACTTTGATAATAGTGGATCTTTGGTAAATAAAGTTGAATCTGCATTTAGTTCTTTTCATCTTGATGAATATAATGATTTCAATGAAAGAAAGTATAAGTACTCTGAAGGAGATCATAGTGGAGCAAGTGAAAGATTTCATAAGAACATGGAAGAAGTACACAAACTGTATGAGGAAATCAGAAAGCAAGAAGAGTTTGAAGCACTATTAGCCAAAAGGTTACCAAGAGGCAAAGGAAAGTATAAAGGAAAACTACCTTTGAAATGTTTCAATTGTGATAAGATAGGACATATGGCTTCTAATTGTCCTAACAAAGATTCTATTGAAAGGAGAGATTACCGAGATGACAGACACAAAGATAATCATTATAGAGGACACCGAGATTTCAGAAGAAGAGTTAGAAAGACATGCTTAATAGCTAATGAGGAATCCGATGATGATAAATGAGATGATACTGATACAGAGGAAGTAGTTTATGTGGCTATCAAAGATGGATCAGATGAAGAAAGGTATGAAGAAAAAGCCCTAATATCTCACATAAACACTAATGATTCTTGGATCATAGATAGTGGATGCTCACATCATATGACAGGAGATAAACACAAGTTTGTTATATTAGAAGATTATGATGGAGGCTATGTTAGATTTGGTAATGATGCACCATGTCCAGTGAAAGGTAAAGGATCTATAACACTTCTTGACAATGCAAAATGCAATGATGTTTATTGGGTTGAAGGTTTGAAATACATTTTGTTGAGTGTAGCACAACTAAACAACTAAGGTTACCGAATAGAATTTCAGAAAGGAATTGTCAAAGTTCATGACAAAAATGGAAAGTTAACTGCTACCGGGACACAAAAAAAAGGTAACACATTTCACCTTGACTCAACTCGTAACAAGTGTTTGTATGCAAAGATTGATGATACCTGGTTATGGCATAAAAGGTTTTGTCATGTAAATTTTGATAATTTGATCAAAATAAGTAAGAAGCACCGAGTAAGAGGTCTACCGAGTCTTGAAAAACTTGAGAATGCTATGTGCCAAGGATGCCAGATGGGTAAGATGACAAGATCAAGCTTTACAAGTAAGTCTTACACTTCTAAGGGAATTTTAGATATAGTGCACACTGATCTTTGTGGTCCTATGAAAGTTCAAAGTTATTATGGTGATAAATATTTTATATTATTTGTGGATGACTATTCAAGGATGATGTCAGTAATGTTTTTAAAAGATAAATCAAAAGCTTTTCAAATGTTTAAATCGTACAAGGCAAGAGTTGAAAATGAAACAGTAAGACAACTGAAATGTCTTAGATCAGATAGAGGAGGAGAGTTCACATCCGATGAATTCAACTTATTCTGCAATGAACATGGTATTAAAAGACAAGTCTCTACACTGAGAACTCCACAGCAGAATGGAATAGCTGAGAGAAGAAATAGATCTATTGTGGATTGTGCTAGAACATTGATGATTGAAAAGAAGGTGCCACAAAATTTTTGGAGAGAAGCAATAAGCACATCAGTTTACACCTTGAACCAAGTACAATTGAAGAAAGGTACTTTGAAGACACCATATGAAATCTGGTATGATAAAAAACCTAATGTAAGTTATTTTAAAATCTTTGGAAGTATATTCTATGTTCACAAAGATGATAGAAATGGCAAGTTTGATCAGAAAAGTGAAGAAGGAACATTTCTAGGTTATTCTTCTAGAAGCAAAGCATTTAAATGTCTGATCAAATCATCTAACAAAATAGTAGAAAGTGAAAATGTGAAAATTGATGAATTTGCAGAAAGAAAGGATGAAGGAAATTCCAAGGAACCAGAAGACTATGATGAATTTGTCTATGTTCAATCGAGAAGTCTTACCGAGAAGACTGTTGAAGAAAATGAAGAAAATATCCAGTTACCGAGTGATGAAGAAGATCATACAAAGCCTACTGAGCCTGTATTAGCCAAGTATGTTAGAAGACATCATGCACCAAGTTAGATTATAGGAGATAAGGATGATCTAGTGATGACAAGGAACAAACTGAGACACAACACATGTCTGATATCTGAATTTGAACCGAGAATAGTGAAAGAGGCATTTAACAGTGAAGATTGGATAAATGCTATGATAGAAGAGATTGATCAAATCAAGAAGAATGACAAATGGACACTAATCCCAAGACTGAAGGACAAAAATGTAATCGATACAAAGTGGATTTTCAGAAACAAGCTAAATGAAAAAGGAGAGGTCATTCGAAACAAAGCAAGACTAGTTTGCAAAGGTTATGCTCAAGAAGAAGAAATTGATTATGGTGAAACTTTTGCACCTGTTGCTAGACTTGAAGGAGTAAGAACATTGTTGGCCTATGCTGCTTTCAAAAACTTCAAGGTATATCAAATGGATGTTAAATTTGCCTTTCTGAATGGAATATTAGAAGAAGTTTTTATTGAACAACCTGAAGGATTTGTTGAAGACAATAATAAAGATCAGGTATGTAAATTGAACAAAGCTTTATATGGTTTGAAACAAGTATCTAGAGCATGGTATGAAAGATTGCACTCTTATTTGATTAAGATTGGTTTTATAAGGACAAGTGAGAATAGCAATATGTACATGAAGAATGATGAAAATGGAATACTGATCTCGGCCATATTTGTTGATGATATTATATTTTGTGGAAATGACTCTTTATGCAAGAACTTTGGAAATGAAATGAGCAAAGAATTTGAGATGTCATTAATCAATGAGATAAAGTATTTTATAGGTTTACAGATACTGCAAATGAGAAATGAGATTTTCATTACTCAATCCAAGTACATAAAGAAAATCTTGAAGAAATTTGGAATGGGGGATTCAAACCAGTAAGTACTCCTATGACTACCAACTATAAATTATCAAAGAATGATGAATCTACATCTGTTGATGAGACACTTTACCAATCCATGATTGGAAAACTACAATATGTTGTTCACAACAAACCAGACATAGCACATGTAGTAGGTATAGTTGCAAGATTCTCTGCAGATCCTAAGGAAACACACATGACAGCAATCAAAAGAATTTTTAGATACGTGAAAGGCACTGAGGATTATGGCTTATTATATCAGAAAGGAAATGATTTTGATTTAAAAGTTTATACTGATGCTGAATGGGCAGGCAACATTGATGACAGAAAAAGCACAAGTGGAGGAGCTTTCTTTTTAGGAGAAAGACTAGTGAGTTGGCTTAGCAAGAAACAAGGATGTGTTTCACAGTCAACAGTAGAAGCTGAATACGTTGCTACAACATTGAATTATACCAACATTGCATGGATCAAACAATAGTTGGAAGGTATACATGAGAAAGTTACCAAGCTAGTAACTATATTCTGTGACAATACTAGTGCCATTAATATTTCAAAAAAATCCTGTTATGCACTCTAAGACAAAGCACATCTCTATCAAATATCATTATCTCAGAGAAGAAGCTCAAGAGAAGAAAGTGGTGTTGGAGTATGTTAGCACAAAGGAACAAATTGCAGATATCTTCACCAAGCCACTACCAAGGGACACTTTTGAATATCTCAAAAGTAAGTTAGAGGTCCTACCCCTATCTTCTACTCATTGACCGAGTTTGGTGAAAGCAACAATCCGATGACTCTATCAAATATCTTTTAGGAGATGATGTTGCATTACACACTTTAGGATGTTTTCTAAAGGTGTACAGGAAATATTACAGGAAACAATACAGGGAATAGGAATTAAAGACAAAATGCTCTGACCAAGACTCAGTTGATACACAACAACAGGAAATCACTTCATACAGGAAGAAATTATGTTTTAGTTCATTACTTTTTGGCATTGTTGTGAAAGGGGGAGAAGACCAATTTAAGGGGAAGAAAAATGAGAAGACTACAGATTGGAAAAAA
This sequence comes from Cryptomeria japonica, assembly GCF_030272615.1. NCBI lineage: Eukaryota > Viridiplantae > Streptophyta > Pinopsida > Cupressales > Cupressaceae > Cryptomeria > Cryptomeria japonica. Next base: position 649,716,616 of record NC_081410.1, read on the forward strand.
GACTAAAGAAAAGAGAAGTCTAATGTATGGGGGAGAAGTCTAATGTATGGGGAGAGCATTTCAGCATTTCAGAATCACAGCAATCCGAATCTTTTAAGGTCAAATCAATTGGTTTTGCCATCAATGCCAAAGGGGAAGATTGTTGGCAATATAGCATTATAATAGAACAATGAAAGATTTTTGGCATTTCAATAAGGATATTGAGAAGGTTGTTGATGATTATGGATATAATTGATTAAGGATGTTTACTATCTTGATATTATTATTTTGTCATTGATGTCAAGAAATTGATTTTCTAATTCAGTATGATGTTGCCATATCTTGAGAAGTATGATTTGAAGAATATAAAGATGTCAGTAAAAGACACAAGAAAGATTATTGTAGATAGGAATTTGGAATGCATCAAAGCAATGTTAAACTAGCTCAACCACAAAAACTAGATTGCAATGATAAGAAATCCTAAAAAACATTCAATAAAGGCATGAAGATGAAATACTAAAATGAAACGCAAACCAAAGCATGCATCTCCTTCATTGTTCCTCCATTGTCCTTCTTTCTCCTTCAAATTAGTGTGTTTGTGGATCTCACCTACAAGTGCAAAAGCATAGTATGAAAGAAAGATGACTAGAAAAATGGTAGCATAAGGATACTAGAAGCGTGGTTTTTTTCTCTCTTTGATTGAAGAAACTCATCCAATTTATAGACAAATTGGAGAGAGGATAAGATTAGCATGAAATTGATTTGAATTATCATGAATGGCAAAATTATGACAATTTATGACAAGATTGACATGGAAGATTGATTGATTGATAAAATTATGACAAATTATGACAAGATTGCTATGCAAAATGCATGACAAATTATGACAAGATTAAAATACCATTCCCATGACAAAAGGGAAGAGAGAAAATAGCCTCCATGATTGCAACAAATGGAAGCATAAACATAGGAGAAAATTAGGGGAAAAATTAGAAAAATTGAAGAAAATAGGAGAAATAGAAATTAGGTGAATTAATTAATAGGTTTTCATCCATTAATTAATTCATGAAAAGAGACCTAGGACTAAATAAATAGATTTATTTAACCCACAAAGAAGAAGGATTAAATGAACAAATCATAAAACCCTAGAAATAAGAGGACAAGGAATTAGGTCAAGACAACAAGAAATTAATGTCGATTCAATCATGATTTTGATTCACAAAGGACCAATGCTGATAAACGATTGAGATTGGTTGACAAATTGACCAAGATTAACAAAGAGATCAAATTGATAGGCACCAATTGACAAGGAACAATGACTAATTGATCCAAATTGATATGATTGAAAAGGACAAGGATTGATGACGAATCGATCACAAAATGACAAGATTGACAAGGACAAGGATCAATGACAAATCAATCGCAAAATGATGAGATTTGACAAGGGCAAGGATCGATGACAAATTGATCGCAAAATGATGAGATTTGGCAAGGGCAAGGATCGATGACAAATCGATTGCAAAATGATGAGATTGACAAGGACGAGGATCCATGATGAATCGATCGCAAGATGACAAGATTGACAAGGATGAGGATCGATGACAAATCGATTGCAAGATGACAAGATTGACAAGAGGACAAGGATCGACCAAAATCATGACTGGAGATTGTTATCGACAAGACCAAATTCGAAAGCAAGAAAAATGAGGAATACAGAAGAAGGACTCGATACTCACAAATGATAAAGACCAAGTGCACAACATAGAAGAAATGTTAATGCAATGCAAAAACCCTAAAATAAGGCAATGCGTAGATGTTAAAGTATGACTCCGCAAGCGTTGACAATTTTTAGATGTCTCCATTTTGCCCCTCTTTGAGACAATGCAATTCTAAGCGTTGTTTCAAAGAACAATAATGAAAATGTCCCAGACAATAACAATGACATATGCATGCCCCCTCAAGGAATTGGCCGAAAAAATCCAAAAAAGAGGCCAATTGATTGATAAGAATGATAGAAAATGATAGGTTCGAACAAATAAAAAATCAGAGGTCAGATACACAAATGACAAGTAGTGGAAGGTGCAAAAGACCGTGACCATCATAAGATGGAGAGGATGCATGTGCATCTAGGGACTAACAAAGAGCTATAAATAAGACAAGGAGAAGGAAAAGAGCTCATTTGCACTAGCCAAAGTGGAGGATTTGTTGTTCTAGAAAAGAACCCTTGCAGAGAGATGGCGAACATTCCAATGGCAGATCACCTTGGGGAACATGTACGCACCTACAAATGACCGAACAATGTGGGAGCAACGGTATGTAGCTCAAAAACCCATATTGTCAATTTCATGAATTTTGCTTGCTTGCGGGACATTGTGGGGCCCACAAAGGAAGGAAAAAGAGAGTTTTACGCCTGTGTGGGTGCATTCTACGCCTATGTAAATAGGTTCTTACAGGGTACACAGGTGCAGTTGTGCACTTAGAACCCTAATTTGACTGAAAACAGCACGTGGATGATCCCAAAAAGAGGGATAAGGGTAGGATAGGTCAAAATAGATAAGAAAAAAAAACCTGATTGGTGCATGAAACAAGGAAATGCAACCCTTAGGAGAAAACCCTAAAACTGACAAATTTGTGCCCCAATTGTGATTCAGAGTTGACAGTATCCATTGATTACATGGGAGAACAAACCCGACTGCTTCATGTTGTGACATAGACTCAAGAGTACTGACAAAGATACACTAGCAAGACTTGGATAATATTACATCACATACATGCCCGAGATTAGGGCAAACACAAGACTGCTCACTGCATTGGCAGAGTGATGGCATTCAGAGACTTCCTCATTCCATCTACCGATTGGAGAGGTGATGGTGACACTAGAGGATGTGTGGCGTATCCTCCACATTCTAATTCATGGGGAGATGGTAGTATATGACCCAACGATAGTGAGAGATGCTTTGTGCAGATTATTTGAGTGTAATGCAAATGACCTTGATATTGTAGAGAGGGAGATTGGCTGGGAGACCATGGCATCAGAGTATGATCAGTGATATGTGGTGATAGCAGTGGTTATAGCATGCCTATTAGCAAGGGACAGACAGGGACATGGATTCCCTATTGGATGGGGAAGAGTGCTAGAGCGGATGGCGATGGAGGGGACTGTATATGCATGGGGACCATGTGTGCTTGTCATGCTGTATTTTTAGTTGCATCAGATAACATATCAGAGGGTTCAGACTTTGAGCTGTGGGGTCACACTATTACAGGTATGGGCATTTGAGCACATAGCCATATGTTGACCAATTCCAGAGAGATGGGTAGTACCTCATCGACCATATGTGTACTATTATGGGGGTATGCTGAGACAGGGTCCATTCAGATACATATTGTATTGGCGACATGAGCTAGATAGATTGAGAGATTTCACATGGAGGCCATATCATGATTGCCCTGGTTGGTCAGATGATAGTGATGAGCTACTATATTGTAGACAGGAGAGATACCTGATTGGACGAGGAGTGAATCACTAGAGAGTGATTGAGATGTATCTGCCAGAGAGAGTCAGACAATAGTTTGGAGAGAGGCAGGATGTACCGATAGGGACTGCACACTTTGCCCGATCTCACAGAGAGATGAGTCAGTGGGGAAGGATGATTCAGCCACACATAGCATATACCGCTTTCACACAGCTATGACAAAGATAGTGGGATTGGAGATCAGATGTTGTAGATGTCGGGATGACAGAGGAGTATGAGCGATGGTTTGCACAATGGCGGCCAGTGCCTTTGATGGATCCTGATATTCTAGTACCTAGGAGACAAGAGGACTTCCCACTCGCTGGAGAGGAGGAGGACGATGATGAGGATGGAGATGATGAGGATGGAGATGATGAGGGGGAAGATGATGAGGACGGAGATGATGAGGAGGGAGAGGATGAGGAGGGAGAGGATGAGATGGGAGATGATGAGGGGGAAGATGATGAGGAAGGAGATGAGGAGAGTCCTAGGTGCATGCAACGAGATGAGCTAGATCCAGCAGATCACGAGGTAGTGCAGGATATACCCATAGGGTAGGAGGTAGCAAGCATAGAGGAGATGCCGACATGTAGGGCCACCATAGGAAGTTAGCATGATTACATTGCCACATTAGAGGGATAGAATGCTATCTTGAGGATAGAGCAAGATCAATTTAGAGTAGAGATAGCCAGATTGACAGCAGCTTGAGATACAGTGATAGCCCAAGCATAGCAAGTGGAGCAAAGAGTGATCGAGTATATTGGGCCGATTAGGAATGCCAGTGCATGTGAGATGGCATAGATGTTGGTAGAGACTGGAGATGAGATGCACCAATTGAGGACACTATATGAGAGTGCAGTTCCACTAGAGTAGAGAGTAGCGTCATATCGGTCATGGTCGAGGACAGAGAGTAGGCCATGCTCTCAGAGGATAGTGAGCAGCATGGGGGTGAGTGGACCTAGGAGACCACCACATCCAGGACCAGGGACAGGAGGGGCTTCATCCTCGAGACATAGCAGAGATGAGGAGGATAGAGGGAGCACCCAGTGACAGAGGCACATGCTCCTTATGACAGGACATTTGACATTATGTATGCAGCCTGCGGGCCATATATGGGACAGACAGTCCAATTTTGTACTCCGATACTTTTTTTGTTGATATATGATATGATATGCAGCTATATGATGGGATGCAATGTATTATGGCTTATGTTTACTTTCCATGTATGGATGGCTTATGCACTGTTTATGTACCATTGTGGAACATGTATGAATATATTTTTATGTGTTTTTTGATGCATTTATAATATGAAATGGATAAAATGCTTGATATGGGCTTGATATAATGCAAACACACTACCCAATGAATGCAGGATGCAGCTTATGTTTTTTTTTTTTTTTGGAGATTGGAGAACTAGACTGAACTGACTGCCCAAACTGATGGAAGAAATGTTAGTAAGAAGAAATTAGATAGAGGACAATTAAAGATGAAGAAAAACTTACTTTCACCAATGCATAGAAGTAGGTGAGAACCTTTATTTAATGTAGCAAAGCGGATGCAAAGCATCATGGCATCGAAGGCCAGAGCTGAAACACAACCCCTTTTGCCAAAGATAGACACATCACACACAAAGAATGAGTGAATCATCCTAGGGTGCATACATCAAGGGTCGAGGTATGTGCGGCGTTCACAAAGCAAATGTACTTATCACAGACACCCAATGATATAGTTGCCCCAGTTTGTGACAAACATTCCACAAACAACAAACACAACAAAAAAGGAAAGGGACCATGAACCATCTCGGTCACTCTAAATCACTCAGTGACATCATCAAGAAACATAGGAACATGATCGAAGCCAAAGATAAATCAATTAAAAAAAAAAAATAAGATGCACAAATTCAACCAAGTCAAACAAACAGTCTGATTGTCATTGTCAAAGGTAGAAAACAAGAATGATCATGCTGTTTGGTTTTAGAGAATGCGGTACCTCGTCTAAGACAGGACATAGTCTAGTTTCGAGTATACCACACCCTGTATAAGACCCATGATAATAATGACAAGGAAAAATGATATTGATGTTGATTGATTGATATGACAATTTTGATCAGTTTGAATGTCTGGTTTGATTGAAAAGTTCATCTGTTAATGCGAGATTTCAGTAAAGCGTAGTGTTGTAACATGTTATCTATTTGTTGTCTACACAAATGTTTGATCGATTGTCGTTGGATGTATGCTCAGCGATCTATCTATGCACAAAGGGTACCATTTATTGACAAAATGCAAAATGCCAAAGAAATTGTTTTTGGATTTTGACGTTTTGAACTTTGTAGGAATTTCGAGTTTTTACAATTTCTTTGTTCATTTTTTAGGACTTTATTTGACTTTTTAGGGATTTTTTTAGGACATTATTTGACTTTTTTAGGGATTTTTTCAAGACAGTATGTGATTTTTTTGGATTATTTAAGGACATTATGTGATTTTTTTGGATTATTTCAGGACATTATGCGATTTTTTTGGATTATTTCAGGACATTATGTGATTTTTTTGGATTATTTCAGGACATTATGTGACTTTTTTGGATTATTTCAGGACATTATGCGATTTGAAGCTCCAGTAATTGATCATGACAAGGGACACGCACCCAATGAACATTTGAAAGATATATATAGCAACCAGGACCGAAACATATGCACGAGGACTGGAAACCTGAGTATGTAAGACAATGATGTTGACCAATCACAGGCCTGGAATAGAACATTGGGTCAGGGCAAGGATAAGCATGATAAACTTGTGGGGGGAAAGTATAGCTAGGTGTCATGATAGATGACAGAGCAATAATCTTTTACACATGGCACCGGTTTGCCAAGTTTTCACCATGGTACTTGCCCAAAGCCCCTATTTGCCAGGTTTTCACTAGAGGGCGAATTATTTTTCTTTACTTTTGTTCTTTTCAATTTTTTGCTTCTTTTTTTTTTTTTAATTTTTTTGTATTTTTTCAGGATCATATTTGAAGAACTGCTGATAGAAAACTATGTCCAGTACTTTCGAAGGTGCATGCTATTTACAGGATTGGATAGAGGTTCACCGTCTGGGGTTGCAAGTTGATATGCCCCCGAGCCATAAGCTACAGTAACTATGAAAGGTCCAACCCAATTAGGCTCAAACTTTCCTTTGATGATGTCAGTAGATTTTCTTTGGGTTCGCCTTTAGGACCAAATCTCCCACTTTGAAGTGTCACCCTTTGACCTTCTTATTATAAGAGGGACGGAGATGGTTTTGATATGCTTGCAAATGTGTCAGGGTTGTCTGACGTTTCTCATCTAACATCTCAAGCTGATGCAACTGAGAGACTCTGTGCATCTCATCATCAATCAAATGTTGCAGGGAAACATGCAAAGAGGGAATTTCCACTTCCAAGGGTAAAATGGCTTCCACACCATACACCAAGGAATAAGGTGTTGCGCCAGTAGGTGTGCAGATGGAAGTGCGATAAGCCCATAGTGCTAGATTCAACTGTACATGCCAATCTCAACTAGTGTCATTGACAACCTTTTTCAGGATCTTAATGATGGTTTTATTTGATGCTTTAGGTTGACCATTACTTTGTGGATAGTAAGGACTGGAGAAACGGTGTTGGATGCAAAACTTTTCACAGAGTTCCTTGACATCTTTATTTTTAAAGGGATGGCCATTATCTATGACAATTGCAAGGGGAACCCCATATCAGCATATGATATAATTTAGTAGAAACTTTGAAATTTGAACACTAGTGATATAGGTCATGGGGATAGCCTCGATCCATTTTGTAAAGTATTCTATGGCCGTGATGATGAATTTGTGTCCGTTTGCAGATGTTGGGTGAATCTTGCCAATAAGATCCAATCCCCATTGAGAAAAGGGCCATGGAGATATGACAGAGTGAAGTTCTTGGGCTGGCACATGAATGTAATTTCCATGTATTTGACATTTGTAGCATTTCTTGACAAAATCATGAGCATCCTTTTCCATAGTGGGCCAATAATATCCAGCACGACCCAACTTTTTAGCTAGGCTCAGACCATTGAAATGGCCCCCACATATACCATCATGAACCTCGCGTAAAGCCATTTATGCCTCGTTAGAATCCAAACACCCAAGGAGGGTGTGGTCAAAAGAACGACGGTAAAGGGTGTCTATGATGATGACATATTTGGTTGTTTGGCATATGAAGGCTCAACGTTGGTTAGGGGAAAGGTTAGGTGGTAAGGCTTGGGATTTCAAATATTGATAGATGTCATTGTACCATGGGGAATTAGGACCAACAAGATACACATCACATCTACTGTCAAAATTTCAAAAGAAGGGACAAGCAACTGTTCGACCAAAAATTCACATCTGTCCATATTGTGGGGCATATTTAACATGGAAGCAATAGTTGCCATAGCATCTGCTGACTTGTTTTGAATTCTTAGAACTTGACTGAAATGGATAGCCGTAAATTTTGTCTTGAAGAAATCCACCATATGCTTGTAGGGATTAAGCTTTTCATCTTTTGTTTCATAGTCATCATTCACTTGACGAATGACTAACTGGGAATCCCCATAGACTTGCAAATGTGTAATGTTCCAGTGGATTGCTACTCAGAGTCCTATGACCAGAGCTTTGTATTCTGCAATATTATTGGTGCAATGGAAAGTTATTCTATAGGATTTGGGAATAGCATCACCTTGAGGGGTGACAAACAATATACCTGCTCTGGACCCAAATTTGGTATGGGATCCATCAAAATATAATTTCCATTCATTAGAAGATGTGACAGCAAAGACTGATTCATCTGGAAAATCCATCAACATTGGATGATCATCATGAATAGGTGCTTCTGCAAGTTGATCTGCTATGATTTGTCCTTTTATTTCCTTTCTCTCAATGTACTCATTATCAAACTCACTTAGGATCATAACCCACTTTTCTAGGCGACCTGTCAAAGCTGCCCTGCTAAGCAAGTATTTCAAGGGATCAATTTTTGCAACTAGCAATGTCTGATGATTTAACATATAGTGTCAAAGCTTCTATGTTACAAATACCACCACTAAACATGCCCATTCAATAGTTGAATAATTCATCTCATAGCCTACTAGTGTTCGATTTATATAATAAATAGCCCGTTCTTTGCCTTTCTCATCCTGCTTGGCTAAGAGAACTCCTAGTGTCGTTTTAGTTGCAAAGAGATACAATATGAATGGCTTCCCTTCTATAGGAGGCATTAGAATAGGTGGCGACATCAGATAATCCTTGAGAGTTTGAAATGCTGATTGACATTGCTCAATCCATTTGAAAGTGACACCTTTATGCAATAAATGCTGGAAGGGATGACATTTGTCTACCAATTGAGCTATAAATCGGTGGATTGACTATAACTTCCCTTGCAAACTTCTTAGTTGACAGAGATTGGAAGGAGGAGGCATATCCATTATTGCTTTAACTTTTTCAGGGTCTACTTCGATGCCTCTGTGAGAAACAATGTACCCTAATAATTTGTCAGTTGTGACACCAAAGACACATTTCTTTGAGTTGAGTCTGAGCTTGTAGGTTTCCATTCGATCAAAGATTGGGCCAAGGATGGCTAGTTGACTATCTCTTGTGACAGATTTGCATAATAGGTCATCAACATAGTCTTCCATCAAAGTATACATAAAATCATGGAAAATTATCATCATAGCTCTTTGATATGTTGCACCAGCATTTTTAAGACCAAAAGGCATCACATTCCAGTAGTAGGTACCCCAAGCACATGTGAATGCAATCTTATGTTGATCTTCAGGAGCAATGCGAATTTGATTATATCGGGAAAAACCATCCATCAATGATAGCATCTCATATCCGACAGTCATGTCAACTATGATGTCTATATTCGGTAGTGGAAAGTCATCTTTAGGGCATGCTTTATTAAGATCCCTAAAATCCATGCAGATTCTGATGCCACCAGTTACTTTGCTAACTGGTACCAAATTTGAAATCCAATCTGCATAATCAATTGGTTTGATAAAGCCCACATCTAAATTTTTTTTGAGTTCTACTTTGACCAAGAGAGCCACCTGGGGATGCATCTTTCTGAGTTTTTGTTTGATGGGCTTGGCATTTGGTTTTAATGGCAAGTGATGAAGGACTAATTCTGGATCAAGGCTAGACATATCTACATAAGACCATGCAAAATTGATCTTCTTTTCAAGAAAGAAATTGACAAAATCTATTCTTTCTTGTTTTGATAGAGAAGCAGCGAAATGAATGACCTTAGGGTTGTCAGGTGTACCCAAATTTATCTCTTCGGTCATTTCCACAAGCAATGTTGATTTATCCTAACTTGATAAGGGTATGTCCAATCTTCCACCTTTGGCCGCCTCAGAGAGGTTTTCACCCGCAAGTACATCTTTTATTTTTACTTTTGTATGATTAGAGAGTGCCTTACAGTTTTCACTCAAAGACCTATTCTTTTGATTTTTGATTTTTTCTTTTTCATTTTTATGACTAGAAGATGGAGTTGACTCCCCAAAATATGTTGTAGAATCTAAATCAATAGCAAACCCTGCCTTATGATCGCCTTGTGGTATGCCTTCCCGTAGTCCAAGGAATTCTGCAATTGCTTCGTCATTTTGAAAACAATCCAATTTGAGTGGTTCTTGTTGGTCATGTTGGATAAGCTGTGGATAGACAAGGGGTATGTCATCATCAGTTTCAAGGAGAGTTAGGGATGAGATGGTAAGGATAAGAATGTTTGTGGTATCACTTTCTAAACTGCTCGTATCTGATTTGGAGCTTGGGTCCCAGAATGACTCTATCCAAGCATTAGGACATGTTTTGGGAGGGGGAGTTATTTCATGTTTGTCTTCCATGGGCAAATCATTAGGGTCAAGGAAAACATTTTCAAGGGCATAGGAGCTAGAAGAAAAAGAACTCCACTCCCATTCATTGTAGGTTGGGTATCCTTAGGTGTTGTTTCATCATTAGAGTCATGCCCCTTTCCACACGTGGTCACTTTGGTAGATGAGGGTCCAATTCGTAATGGTACAAAACCTAACCCTAAAGTTGGATGTCGGATCTTAGGTATAATAGGTTCTAGTCTTCCTTTCTTATCAGAGCCCAAACCACTGTAGCCATCATATCCCTTTTTCTGCAGTGTAGTAAACCCTTTTCCATACCGCTCCACTGGCAACTTGACAGGTGGTGTATCAGTTGGATCCTTATAAAGCCAATCTATTACATCATCATCCAAATTTTCTTTGTTAAGTTCACCACATTTTGTAAATGTAGTGGGGGGCTGATATTGAATGACTATCTTAGGTTCCTTTTGCAACAAATGTGGTTTGCCATGTGATTTTAGAGATATTGGTAAATTCCCAATGAGGAATGTTTGAGCCATTGAATACTCTCTGCATCCTTGGTCCTGTATCTTCAATTTTCCTTTGATAGCATCTAATAATTCATTAGGATCCACATAATTATGTTAGTGGGCCTCTCTATTGACTGGGACTTGCTGCTTCGAGGAATCCTTTAGATTAGCACAAAATTGAAATGGATTACGATCTCCTGGAATTATTATCTCAGTCCCATTGTAAGGATATTTTAAACACTGATGATAAGTAGATGGAACTACTTTCATTGCGTGGATCCACAGATGGTCAAGAATCATACTGTAAGGGAGATCGAGGTCTAGGACTTGTAGGAAAGTGTTTTCTATCACTGGACCTACTCTGATAGGCAATGAAATTACCCCTTTAGATGGACGCTCAGCATCATCATATGCTTTGATTGTTATTCTTCTAGAAGAATCAATGTCATTTATTGTATAACCAAGACCAATGACCACTCTCAAGGTACATATGTTAAGACCTGCTCCGCCATCTATCAAGACTCGTCGGATCTTGCAATTATGGACAAAGACTTCAAGATGTAAAGGATCATTATGAGGGAGCTTCTCAGGAGAAATATCATTATCAGAAAAGGCGACGTGTTGGGAAACAGCTAGATGTCCAATTTGGGCCTGAAAATGGTCAACATCAATGTCTGTCGGGACAGTGGACTCAGTTAAAGCTTTATCTAGGACTGCGCGATGCATAGGGGACATTTTCAACAACTCAAGAATTGATATTTGTGCAGGTGTCTTCCCCAGATGATCTAGGAGATTATACTAACTCGTAGGAGTTGATTTGGGAGGAATTACAGGAGCTCCTTTCAGGACTATTTTGGATCGACGAGTGGTGACTACGCAAGAAATATCTTGTCCCTTTAATCTTATGGTGGAAACATACTCATTTGACACTCAAAAACAATTCATGACATTGTTATAACCATTATTTGCATAATTAAGATTCATTGTTTGGGTAGAATTTGAAGAAGATGCTTTACCCTTGTCATGATCAAGCAAAGGAGTTTTGAAAATTGTATGATTAGTGTTAGAGGTCATGTTGGGTGGGTCTACCTCAATTACTCCTTGATCTAACAAGTCTTGAATCATATGTTTCAATTGAAAACACGATGTAGTTTTATGTCCTTTTGACCAATGGTATTCATAATATGCATTATCATTCCACCAATGTGGCTTTACCAATGGTTCTCCCTTGATATCTGGTAACTTGATAAAATTTGCTTGTATTAATTGTTTCATTACTGACTCAATAGGCTCTCCCAATGGCGTAAACTATTAAGGAGGCCCATCCCTTCATCAGAAAGGTTTTCATTGTTAGTTTTGTTGCTGACCTTGTTGTTGATTATATTGTTGAGTATATTGTTGGTATTGCGGCTGTTGAGTAACATTGCTTGCTGGTGTTTGATTTTGTTCCATAGCCAACATATTAGCAGCACTCAATTTCTTTATTGTGAACGTGGGTTGATTTGCATTCACCGCTCTTGCGTGGACAACTCCATCATTAGTGACATTCTTGTTTTTGTACCAAAATCTATTTTTCTCCCTAAAATTGTTTGTGTTATCACTATCTTTGTTGAGTTTAATGAGTCCCTTAGCTACAAGAGTAGTTTCAATGTTCATCCCTTTCTTAATGAGTTTCTCAATGGTACTGGGACTTTTCAATTTGAGTTCATACATCATTTCTGGGACCAAATTTTGAATAAACAAGTTCACTTGTTGTTCTTCAGGTATATCTAGGGAAGAACGACTATACAAGCTTTGACATCTTTGCAAGAAAGTCACTAATGGTTCACCTTGCTTTTGCTTGGTGTTGCATAAATTTGACATGGTCACATCACTGTCAATGTTGAATGCGAAGTGGGATATAAAATTTTGAGCCAATTCTAACCATGTCTTTATGTTCCCAGGAAAATGCGAATACCAATCCATGGCGTGTCCTATGAGACTTCATGTGAATAAGCGCATTAAATATGTTTCCTCATAACTCACTTCAGTACATGCTGCAAAAAATGCTCGTATATGGTCTTGTGGGTTGTTGTTCCCTTTATATTTCTCAAAATTAGGTGCCTCAAAATGCTTAGGGAAGGGAGGCATGTACAAGCTCTTGTCAAATGGATTAGGACATAAATCTTGATCTATGTACAATTTCTTTGTCCCTTTGGTTTCCAATGCGTCGACTTGTCATTGCAACTTCTCAAGCTATTGTGCAAATGTGTCAAGTATCGAAGATTTTGGAAGTTCATCATTCACACTTGGGTGTACTCTTTGTCGATACATCCTGCTCTCCATTGGCTGTTGATGCTCAAAAATTGTTGTCTTTGGTGTCTCTGGCATATAAAGTTCTTGATACATCTCTTATTGTTGTGGTTGTGTTATGCCTTGACCTTGACCCTTTTGTTGTGCTTCTTGTGGTGGGATCATCGTTTGTAGCCTAGGTTGATATTGTAGTTGAGGGTGTTGTTGATATTGCATGGACATCAATTGTGGTTGTGATGTATGATAACTTGTTTTTCTTGGCACATATTGAGGCCAATGTTGTTGTTGATGCTGACGAATCAGAATTTGCTGACTTTGTGCCAATTGTTGTTGTCCTAATGTAAATCCCATCATTTGCAAAAAACTTTGTTTGGGAGGTTTTTGTTGTTTCTCCTTGAGATGGGGGATGGCACTTGCATTAACTTGTTGTGTTGTTTGTCCAACCCATTGTGGTGGTTGCAAGTTTGAATTGACTTGTAATGGTGCAGAAGCCACTGCAACGTGTTGTTGAATGTGATATTGTTGTTGTTGTGCATTTCTTGTTTGTGCATTCGATTGTGCCTTTTGTGCATTCCTCAATTGTTGCAATATTTGTTGTTGGTGCACACCACTATTTGTGGCTCTTTGTGTTTCCATTATCGAAGGATCTATCACAATATTTTGCATAATGGGTACTTGAGTATTTGTCAAACATATTGAACTTGATGGGACATATAAACTTTATTGCATTGTAGGATTGTTTTGAACATTCGTAAGATCAGGCATTCCAGTCATAAAGCTTTCTTGCATCTTAGATTTTGATCCACTTGTAATTATTCGAGGAATCATTTCTTGTTGAGGGACAGCTATCAATATTTGTGTGACCATCATTTGATCTTGTGTTAAAGGTGTTGTATTAAATAACGGATTGTTTATTGTTTCGAATGGTGACTTTTGTGGAATAGTCACTGTCAATGTTTTTGAAGCACGTTTACTCATCAAGGTGTGTTGGGTTTCTTGTTGCACATTTTCTTCATTTGGATGTGGAGAGAAACTTAGCAGCTCACCGCCTTTTTGTTTTTGCACATTAATTTGTTCATTTGAGGAGGTCACATTACTCATCATATCAAGATATTTTTGTGGAAACATCTTAAAGACCTTGTTCAAGAATTTATCCATCTTTTTTGTCAACTTCGGATCTTTAAGGAACATATCAATATCATCGGAAGCATCGGAATCTGATGAAGAATCTGGTAAAACATTTGGATTTATTTCTTGTTGAATGCCTTGATCTGAACCAAATCCTTGTGAAAGAGTTTGTTCCTCATGTAATGTTTGAATTTCATGTTGCAGGTTTGGTTGATTCCAGTCAAAAGGTGCATTTTCCCTTGGTGTTGTTGGAACACTCCCATATCCCAGTTTCATGGGTATAAACACTGGCTCATATAATGGAGGTGGTCCAAGTTGAACCATTCCATATGGTGGTAATGATGTGTTTGACGAACCTTCAATTTGTAATGATTGACTAGGTTGAAACTGTGAGTTTGATACGTTGTCAATGGGTTGATATGTTGGTTTGCCCATCCTCTTAGATTTTGACCTTGTTTCAACAGGCATGTCACTATGCAAATGCAATATTTTTAGGATTTTTTTTATTTTAAAAGTATGATGTATGATATGCAACTTAAATAGATGAAAATGCAATCTATGGCAAGAATGCAACCTTTTTTTTTGTTGTTTTTTCAAGATTTTGACAAACTTTTTGAAATGCAAACCTAAAGACTTAACCTTGGGAAGTTGGAATGAAGCCAAGACCTTAAAGGACAATGGACCAAATGACAATAGGACAAATTGACAATGTCTCACCTATATGCTTGGATACTAAGCTAGGTTTGACAAAAATGATACTAATGAAAGGACAAATTTTTAGACTAGGTCCAGACTCCATAACAACAACTTAGGGTATCATCCAAAGTATTTGATTTTTCAAAATTTGACAAACCAAATTTTTGAGACTAAATGCAGGCAGGCAATGATTATGACAATGACTTAGGACATGAAAATGATTTAAGGATATGATATGACAAGATGAAGGCAAGACAAGATGACAATACAATGACAAGGATATGCAAAGATCAATGACTTGGAATATGCAAAATGCAACCTAGGCAATACCTAATTTTAGCATGACAAGGATAATGTAGGAATGTCACCTAAATGGAAATCTAACTTGGGTATGACAATGAAATTCAAACTTAGGGAAATGATTTTGAACCTAAGTGCAAAATGAGGATGCTTGCAATAAAAAGGACTAAAATGAAGGGAGATGACAATATGCCCTAGGACCTAAGTTGGACTATGCAAAACCTAGCCTAAAGTGACATGAATTTTGAAACAAGGATATTCAATGTTTTGACAAGCCATGTTCAAATGTTGGATGAATACTTGGACAAATTTGGACTTTTGTTTGGATTTTGTTTTGAATTGAAGGTTGTTGATTTTGAAAAACCCAAGTTGATTATGAGCACTTTTGAAAGTTTGTTTTTGATTTAACCTTTGACAATCATGGAAGACAAAATGTTTGTTTGACTTTGACTCAAGACAATCAAGCACATTCACAACAAATCCTATGGTTGGCAAGGGCAATATCTGGTGAATCCTCTAACCATAAAATACAACACTTAGCCGGATAGCTAGATGCTTGGTAGCACTCGCTCCCCCTTACAGTGCACTCACTTCTCGGGCATACCAAGCTTCAAGTTCAAGGGGCATCACTTCCCAAGAACTTGCTATCTCTAACTAAGGAGTACATGAGAGGTGTCTTCAGCATGTGCGTATCACAACGCCTGAGCCAACAGATAGAAGGATTTTGGCCTCTAAAAATAAGAGATTCTAATAAGGGCATCCATTCAGGTGGGTATTGATCCGGTGAATAAATCATTGCAATACCATTCCAACACCCATTGTCTACAACTTTCATTGCATCCACAGTTATTTAGAGTGGTTCGGAAGAGCTTGGCTTTAGCTCGTCACCACTTTGGGTTGTTCCCTCTCACCAATGCCTATGCAAAGTGTTAGGCAAATCAGGAGGCAGGCCCAATTCTAAGGGTTAAAACATTAAATCAAGCTAAAAATAAACAAAGCATGCATGGTGTTCATCAACCTTTAAGAAATTAGATATGCAACTACTTTAAAAAAACACAAGCACAATGTTTTAGTGAAAGTCTTTGACTGCGTCTTGCATAAGATTTGTTAGTAGTTGTATTTTTAGTCTTCGTCACACGTAACACCAAGATGCTGCACAGAGAATCAGTACCAAGGAAAAACCAGAATGCAAGAAACAAAATGAAAACAAACTAATTTGCAAGTAAAAACATTGATTTTACCTCTGTTTCTGGCCTTACACAGGCGCAGAATGTCTCAATAGAGGCACAAGATGTCTTGACAGAGGTGCAAATCCCATCAACACAGGCGCATGATGTCTTAACACAGGTGCAGATCTCTTCAACATAGGCACAGGATGTCTTGACATAGGAGCAAGATGTCTTGACACAGGCGCAGGAGTTTCCAGAAAGCTCTGAGTCGCCCTGTTTCTTGAGTTTTTCACCTGTAAATCAGCTCAAGAGCACTCAAAACATGGTTAAAGGGGATAAGATTCACGTTGGGTTCACTAGAAAATGTAGATAGGAATTTGGAATGCATCAAAGCAATGTTAAACTAGCTCAACCACAAAAACTAGATTGCAATGATAAGAAATCCTAAAAACATTCAATAAAGGTATGAAGATGAAATACTAAAATGAAACGCAAACCAAAGAATGTATCTCCTTCATTGTTCCTCCATTGTCCTTCTTTCTCCTTCAAATTAGTGTGTTTGTGGATCTCACCTACAAGTGCAAAAGCATAGTATGAAAGCAAGATGACTAGAAAAATGGCAGCACAAAGATACTAGAAGCCTGGTTTTTTTCTCTCTTTGATTGAAGAAACTCATCCAATTTATAGACGAATTGGAGAGAGGACAAGATTAGCATGAAACTGATTTGAATGGAAATTCAAATCATGAATGGCAAAATTATGACAAATTATGACAACATTGACATGCAAGATTGATTGATTGATAAAATTATGAGAAATTATGACAAGATTGCTATGCAAAATGCATGACAAATTATGACAAGATTGAAATACCATTCCCATGACAAAAGGGAAGAGAGAAAATAGCCTCCATGATTGCAACAAATGGAAGCATAAACATAGGAGAAAATTAGGGGAAAAATTAGAAAAAATGAAGAAAATAGGAGAAATAGAAATTAGGTGAATTAATTAATAGGTTTTCATCCATTAATTAATTCATGAAAAGAGACCTAGGACTAAATAAATAGATTTATTTAACCCACAAAGAAGAAGAAAAGGATTAAATGAACAAATCATAAAACCCTAGAAATAAGAGGACAAGGAATTAGGTCAAGACAACAAGAAATTAATGTCGATTCAATCATGATTTTGATTGACAAAGGACCAATGCTAATAAACAATTGAGATTGGTTGACAAATTGACCAAGATTAACAAAGAGATCAAATTGATAGGCACCAATTGACAAGGAACAATGACTAACTGATCTAAATTGACATGATTGAAAAGGACAAGGATTGATGACGAATCGATCACAAAATGACAAGATTGACAAGGACAAGGATCAATGACAAATCGATCGCAAAATGACGAGATTTGACAAGGGAAAGGATCGATGACAAATCGATCGCAAAATGACGAGATTTGACAAGGGCAAGGATCGATGACAAATCAATCGCAAAATGATGAGATTGACAAGGATGAGGATCGATGATGAATCGATCGCAAGATGACAAGATTGACAAGGATGAGGATCGATGACGAATCGATCACAAGATGACAAGATTGACAAGAGGATAAGGATCGACCAAAATCATGACTGGAGATTGTTATCGACAAGATGAAATTCGAAAGCGAGAAAAATGAGGAATGCAGAGGAAGAACTCGATGCTCGCAAATGATAAAGACCAAGTGCGCAACATAGAAGAAATGTTAATGCAAGGCAAAAACCCTAAAATAAGGCAATGTGCAGATGTTAAAGTATGACTCCACAAGCATTGACCATTTTTAGATGTCTACAATTATGATGAATAAGAAGATGAATAAGGTATTCAATGGACAACTATTACCGAGTCAGACAATGATGAGATCATGATGTTTAGATTGTTTTAACATCATACATATGTTGTAAATTGAAAGGTTAATACTATACTATGTTACCAAGCAAAGAACCTAGTCGATAAACCCTAAGGAACCTAGTTGGTAAACCCTAAGGTTATCGCTATCAGTTAATGAAGGCGAAATGACTACTGAGTGAAGTTTAGTATTTACCAAGTTATAACTGAGTTGTAACCGAGCTATAACAAAATGCATTAAATGGTTACATGCGATATTTAATGAAGGAAGCTGATGAGCTGGAACTGATTAAATGATTGGTATGTCGTGCATGAAGTTTGTTAATGAATCTAAGGTAATGGAAAGTCGGCATGAAGATCTACAGTGCAAATTGAACCGCAATACCCTGGCACAAGTTCCTAGGTGGGGTAAAACATTTTCAGATCGAAAGATGCATTGAACATAGACAAGATTGAAGATTTGATGGCTATGATTGATCATGGGAAATGTGATCAAGGAGATTAAGTGGTTAGCTAATTGTTTATAAATAGGGAACTGTTGATAAACAATGTATGCGGGCAAGTGTATGCACAGGGATGCTACATAGTGATTATGGAGCACAAAAGCTTGAAGATCTGTTTGAATAACAAAGTATAGAAGCCCAACAGATGGACAAGATTAGTTCTATGTCTAGATTGTATTGAGCAAATAAGAATCTGCTTTAACATTTTAGATGTGAAGTTGCAGATAGATTTTTATTACTGTTATTTTGTGAAAGTGACAGAAAATCTCTTCACCAAGTGGACTTAACAGTCTTATTTGTAAAACCCTCTAGCAAGGTGACATTCTGATTGAGTGTTTGAAATCCTTTAACAAGGTCACTTCTAACAAGGTGAAGATCCTAACAGATCTGAGGGAAATCCCTTAACCGGGTCACATCTAGCAATGTGGTTGTAATCTTTAATAGGATTTTCTTTTAACCGAGCATACTCTAGAAGAGTATATTTCTTAGTGGGTCCAAAATCCCACAGTGGTTTTTCCCTATTTGGGTTTCCACATTAAATCTGGTGTTATGAGGTTTATGATGTTTATATACTTTTGAGTTTGCATGTTCAAGAGTTTTGGTTATATTTTTGAAGTATATGTTACCAAGGTTGAATTTGATGTTTTTATGGAAGATTAAGTTTGTATGATTCACCCCCCCCCCCTCTCATCTTGTTGGCTATTGGATTTGTACTTACATTTAGTATCAGAACTATCACTGGTGCATCGTACATCTCATGCACCTTATAATCTGCAATGTGCACAGGAGGATCAATATATTGTCCAACTGGACCAAGGCATAGGTTCCCACACATGACACAACTATGGGGCACGCAAATTTGTGGAGATGAGGAGGACGTGTCAGCACCACCGGATGCACCGCTACCATCAAAAGTAGACTGAGCTACTACCCCAGCCTGAGAAACCAAAAGGCTACTCAAAGAATGAATAGTTTATATTGTCCATGACATCGCCTCACATATGATATATGGATGTTGCACTGGAGGTGGGAGATCAACAGGAGGAGGGGGGACATATGGGCCCTGGACTACTCTGACTGCCCCAAGTCTATTTTGGGGCAAACCTAAACCAACACCCTAGAAAGGTTGGATGTCAAAGTAGTTCACATGTTTTCCTAAAACTAACTCACCATACAATTTTTTGACGAAGTAGAAGGGGACATCAAGATTTTTGTTGGGTGGTTTATCGAAAACCATCTACCAATGATCCCAAAAGTTTTTCACAATATCATCATTTGTGTACCATTTACTAGAAAGTTTTGTTTTTTTAGGGTCTACGGGTTGACCACTATGGGGATTCACAAACAATGCAGAGATAGTGGCTTTGGATATATTGATATCCTTGATCTCCTTATAGGACAATCCATCCACATATTTTTCCCTCATAGAATCTTGCCACAAAAGAGTGACATTGTGCTCCTTAGTGATGGTTTCTATACTCTTTATGATGGATGTGAGGGGATCAAACATTGGGTTTAGGAGAGGGATCCTATGATAGACATCTACAATCCCCCTCAATTGGTTCAAATTTTGTGCAATTAAATCTTGAATTGAGGGAGGTTTTGGCAAAGGAGGGTTTGGTTATTGCGGTTGTGGTTGATCAATGTTTTCACTATTATCCACCATTTTGAACCTAATTGAATGTAAACAATTGAATTTAGTTAACAAATTTGAACAATTTTGTATTTGGTTTAAAAAAACCTAGTTTTCATGAAAAAAAATATTTTGAATGAAAAACAAATAAACATTAAAAAAAATGCAAAAATTTGAATGACAATGATGAAAAACAATAAAAATCCTAAAAAGTGTTAGCGGCAATGGGAGAGAAAGGAGGAGTAGGAAGCGGCAACGGGAGAATTCAAAATTCAAATTCTCTGCAAGGTGGGAACTCTGGTTCCAATGGTGGGAGTGGCTAAAACAATGTTGTTGCTGGTCCCATAGGAGAAAAGGATAAGCCTTCGGACATTCTGGAGGCTATTGTCATACCGCAGATAGGTGTTACTCTGCCAAATAAGACAATGGATTCCTCTGGGCTTCTGGGGGAAGGGTCCAGTGGGAAGCCCATCCCACGTGATGACTCCTTGGAGAGCATAAAAGAAACAAAAAAATGGTCTTCCCTCTTTGGAACTAGACCATCTGGTAAATCCTCTCTACCTCCTATCAAGAATATTTTTGATCCTTCTGGTGGAAAGTTCGCTATCTCTATCCCTGATCTGGTTCTGAATCATAATATAAATAGTATGTTGAATTCCTTAGTAGGAAAATTTATGGGCTTGCGTCCTAATATTGAAGTTGTTAGGGTTTATGTTAAACGAAAATGGGCCCTAAAGGGTAATGTTAAAATCTCAACTTTACCTAAAGGCCTTCTATCTTTTACTTTTTCATGTGAAGAAGATAAATTAAGGACTCTTTGTGGGAGCCCCTGGATGGTAGGAAAGACAGCTTTGGTTCTTCGAAAATGGCATCCGAACTTGAATATGAATGACTCTCTCTTGGCACAAGTTCCAGTTTAGTAAAGCTACCAGGTTTGCCTTTTGAATATTGGGCAGAAAGCATCTTTTTAGGAATTGCAAACTCCTTTGGTGAACTCTCTATAGACCCAGTCACAACTTCTAAAAGGAGACTCACTCATGCTAGGTTCTGTGTAGGGATAGCCCATGATGTAGATATGCCAAAATAGATAGATCTAGTATCAAAGTTGGGAACATGGAAACAACATATTGAATATGAATCTATCCCTTTGCTTGCATCCATTGTAAAAAAGTAGGTCATTGGGCAAAATCCTGTCCAATCAAGCCGAAGGCAGAAGCTAAGTAGTCTAAACCCCAAACTAAAAATCAAAGGGCTCCAGAAAAAATGGTATGGCAAGTTAAAAACTTAGAGAATAAGGAAAATAACTCTAATCACTTAAATCCTTTGGGGGAGAAGAAGGAAGCACCCTCAACTTCTATTTCTAGCCCCTCAACCCAAGAAGTATTGAGAAACGAATCAACCAAAGTCAACACCCCAGTTACTACTCAAACAGAGGATCTGAAAGATTAGACTGAGTCTTCAAATGATATAGCTGAAGTAGTAGCTGACACTTATGAGGGAAAGGAACTGCAAGAGAAAGATGACCAACTTGAGGAAGGGGAGATCCCTGACTCCCAAGAAGAAAAGACTGACACTTCACTGCTCATGCCAAGTTTTGAAATACAAGAAGCTCAAAAATGTGCAATTCTGGGTTTGAACCTTTCGGACTTAGACAAAAGCTCAAAAATAGTTAACAGTGATTCAAATGCTTCCAAAACCCCTAACTGGGGCAATGAAGAAGAAATCTCCAAAATCCTCATCAACCCGGAAGCGGCTCCTAAGATAGATGCTGAGTGGAAAATACCAAAACACAGGAATAAGAAAGGAACTACTCCCTTGACTTCTCTCCTAAGAAAATATACTAGAATAGCTCAAGTTGATGTTGGGTATATCTCCTCTTCCCTAGGTCGACCCTCTAACCATAAAGTCAGAGACAAGGAGGTCAGTAAGAACATTGCAGATGGGACCTAGAAGACTCTTAAGGAGCTAGGAATTGGTAAGTAACTATGAAGATTATCTCTTGGAATATAAGGGGACTTAATAATCCCCATAAACATGACATCATTAGGAATGTGATAAGGGACAGTAAACTTGATATTTTTCTAATTCAAGAAACCAAAAGGAGTAGAGAAAAAGTTGAATCTTTGAAGTTTTTCAAAAATGGTAATGTTAGTGGTGGTAGTTCAAAAGTTGCTCCTAGAGGCATAGCTACCATCTGGAACCTTAATACTCTCAAAGGACATGTTATTATTCAAGAAAATAATTTCTCTTGTATCAAATTTGAGCATTTAAAAGATGGTACTTCATGGGTTCTCACTAACATTTATGCTCCCAATACTTTGAAGGCTAGAAATTCCTTCTAGAAAAAACTTATACAAGCCAGGGACAACTTCAGAAATCTTAGCTAGCTGGTTATGGGAGACTTCAATACTCCTTTGAGAGAGGAGGAAAAATTTGGAGGAAGTCCCTCTCAGTTGGAAAGTAGGTTGGCCCTTATGGATTTCATTAATTCTTGGGCTCTCAATGATTTGGAAATACAGGGATGCAATTACACTTGGACTAATAGGAGAACTGATAATGATCTTATCCAAGTTCACCTTGATAGGACTCTCATCTCTGATGATTGGTACAGTCATTATTTTTGTTCTCTGTCAGCCCACATTCATGTTGGATCTGATCACTTTCCTATCACCTTCATTGCTGACTCAATTAATAGAAGGAGACACTTCCCCTTCAAATTTGAAAAAATGTGGACCCTTCACCCAGATATCAAAAGTAACATTCATAAATGGTGGAGCATACAAGTTAAGGGAACAACTATGTATAGAGTTGTTAAGAAGCTCAAAAATGTAAAGGATAACATAAGACTTTGGAATAAATCCATCTTTGGGAATATTTTTGAGGCCAAAGGTAAAGTCCAGGAAGACCTTAAAAAAATACAGGCTCAAATCCAAAAGGATGGTTTCAGTACTATGTCCTTTGCTGATGAAAATGAGACTCTCAAAATACCATGATATCATTGCTAAAGAGGAAACCTTCTGGAAGCTGAGATCTAGACGCATTTGGCTTAAGGAAGGAGATAGGAACACAAGATTCTTTCATATGTCGATGATCAAGCATAAAGATGTTAATAGGGTAACCAAACTAATGGTGGATAATAGGGAGTTGGTCAAGGAGGATGAAATAAGGAATGAAGCTAAAAGTTATTTCTCGGAACTGCTCAAGAAGGAGCACAGATTGGATGCTGAAGCTTGATCTTCTTTTCTTCATTACATCCCTTGTCTCGTTGATGATCAAATAAACATCTCCCTCTCTTCCATTCCTTCGAAATCAGAAATTAAAAATGTTTTTTCCTTTGATGGTAACAAAGTGCCTGGCCTAGATGGCTTCCCCATGTTCTTTTTTTAAGATTTTTGGGAAATTGTTGGGAAAGATGTCTCCAATGGGGTCAAGGAATTTTTTGGGGCTAGAAATTTTTTGAAAGAAATCAATGGTACTTTTATTTCTCTCATCCCTAAAACCCAAGGTGCTGACTCAATGGAAAAATGTAGACCTATCAATCTTTGAAATTCTTTTTATAAGATTATCTCCAAGGTTCTTACTTCTAGAATTTTGTTTGTCCTTCCCGCTTTAATTAATCACTAGCAAAATGGTTTTGTCCCTGGAAGAAAAATTCTTGACTCTATTATAACTATCCATGAGAACATTCATTCTCTTGTTAGAGCAAAGAAGCAGGGTCTCATCCTCAAGCTTGATCTCTCCAAAGCTTATGATAGGGTTGACTAGCCTTTTCTTGAGAAGGTTCTTATGTCTTTTGGTTTCTCCTCTAGAGTTATTGACCTCCTCAACCAACTTATCACCTCTGCCTCTTTTGTTGTTCTTGTCAATGGTTCACCTTCAGCCTTCTTTCAAGCTTCTAGAGATCTAAGGCAAGGGGATCCTATTTCCCCCATCCTTTTCATAATTATGGCAGAATGTTTTGGAAGGACTATGGAAAATATGGTTTTGCAAGGCTCCTTTAAGGGTCTCCAACCTTCTTCTGCTGACCTTATCTATTCCCACCAATAGTTTGTCAATGATACTATTATCATGGGGTAATCTAGTATATCTGAAGCTAAAATCTTGAAGATTACTCTTTGTAAGTTTGCCTCTACTTCTGGGCAGCTTATTAACTAGGTCAAAAGCGAAGTTTTTCTCATCAATACTCCTGAGAGAAGACAATAGAGAATCAATAGAATCCTGGATTGTAGGATTGCTGATCTTCCTATGACCTATCTTGGTCTCCCCATGGGCACTGCACCTCTTGATCCCTTCTGGAGTTCTCTAGTACATAAATTTCATAAAAAACTAGCTGGTTGCAAAGCTCCAATTACTTAAAGCTTCTCTTCAAAGTATTATGATTTATGTTCTAAGTCTTTTCAGAATTCCAGTTAAGTATGTTGATGCAATCGAGAAATTCAAAGAAGATTCCTATGGTCTAGGGTTGAGGACAAGAAAAGAATGTCTTTGGTGGCTTGGGACTAGGTTTGTAGACCGAAAAGTAAAGAAGGTTTGGGCCTGAGGAGAATATGAACCTTAAATGAAGCTCTCCTGTCAAAACAGGTTTGGAGAATGTTTCATTTAGACACTGAATGGTGTAAAATCTGGCGAAGTAAATATTCTCTTCTATCCTCCTCTCTTTCTTCTTTAATCAATTCGGATCCTAGTATTAATGGATCCCACATATGGAATCATGCCTCTAAATGCAAAGAAAACATAGCCAAAGGAGTGATCTAGAAAGTAGGAAATGGTAGGAAAGTTAAATTCTGGGAGGATCCCTAGCTTTCTGATAAACCCTTGACTAAAATCAATGAATGGGACCTCCATGCTCCCTCCTGTATTAGAACTTTTGGCTCCTTAGTTGTTGAGTACTAGTCTGGTAACAAATGGAAGAACATTGAAAGCATTCACCCTAGCCTTTCTAAGCTCAAGATCCATCTGTCTTCGGTCTGGTTGAATAAAGAGGAAGACTCCCTAATTTGGAAACATGAACCTAAAGGTACTTTAACTATTTCCTCTATGTATTGTATCCTTTCCCCCACCCCTTCTGGTAATCCTTACGGGTCTAAAGCCTGGATTAAGGGTCTTACCCCCAAGATTACCCTAGACAACCTAAAGGGCAGAGGCTTTACCTTCCCTAATAGATGCGCTCTGTGCCTTCAGGAGGAAGAGTCTGTGGACCACCATACTATAGTGTCATAAATTGTACGCACTTGCTAGGGTGGTACAATTTCACACCTAGTTTAGCACCCGCCTTGGCGCATTTTGCATTTTGCATTGCATTTCCCCTTTAGCACTTAATTAATTAAATTAATTAGGTCTAGGGTTCTATTTTATCATCTCCCATATCATAAAGTTGGGCCCCTTTCATTAAAGTGTGCCCCTTTCATTTTGTTCCTCCAATACATCATTTAATCAAAAACCCTAATTAGGTCCTATTTTGAACTTGGGGGCTTGATTTCGGGGGTCAAAACATCTCAAAATCACCTGTAACTTCGGGATTCTCTCTAAAATCATCATATCCGACGGCCCTAAAAATTTGGTAAAAAGTTGTCAGGACCATGGCGCCCGGAGTGCAACATGGTCCCGGACATTTTTCCCGAAATTTTAGGAGCGCGATCCAATCATAAAATAAAGCTTAACCCCAAGAAATTGGCAGGATATTCAATCTCTAGGTCGGCCAAAAGTCGAAATTAAGACCTAGGGTTTCATACATAAGAGATCTCTTTCTTCATTTGAAGGGATCCGATTTTTGTTTTCAGGACCTCATATGTAGCAAAAGAGCAGATCTTTGAAGACTTCAACAACATTCAACATCCATCTATCAAACATTTATCAATTTCATTCATACATTTAGGGCTTTGAGGACATTGAAGAGCAATAGGAGATTACCGACTGAAGATTGGCTTGTACTCCTCCCTTGAGGGTTGGGTATGATTTCATGTTGTTTTCATGTCTTTGCATAAGCTTCAATATATCCTTTATTCATGCTTTAGATCACTTTGCATCTTGATTTAGAGCATTTACATTATCATTTACAAGCAATTAGGGTTTACTTTCTAGGTTGCTCTAGTTTGCTTTCTTGCATTTAAGGACCTTGCACACACACTAGGTCTGCACACACAATACATTTTACAATACAACTTGGCTATTCGTGGAGGTGGAAATCACCGAAGCGGGGGTTTGACTAAGGCAAAACCCTATATAGCCACACAAACACCTTTTTAGATATAAGTGCAGGTTTCAGGACTCGGACGACGCCGCAAGTTACAGATCCGGAAGAAGCAGACGGAGACCAAACAACACACCAAATCTCAAAGCAAAAGACCAGGACAGGGGCATGGGGCGCCCTGGTCCTACCAGGACAGGGGCGCTGGGCGCCCTGGTCCCTGAGACAGGGGCGCTGGGCGCCCTGGTCCTCCTGACAGACAGCAATTTTTGGCATTTCCGACAGTTTTCCAGGTTGCAAAATAGCAGTTTCGGGGGCAGTTTCAGAGGCAGAATCAGGACAATGGCGCCCGCGCCCCCATCCCAAACATTTCCACTCAGATTTTGACTCCAGGTATGCATTTGCATTCTTGTCTTATCTTTGTATTTACAGCTTTCCATAGTTTAAGTTCAATTCTGCAATCTTGTTATTAGTTCATACTTGCACTTTGGGGTTAGGGATTGAACTTGCATCATTCTATCTATCATTTACAACAAAGGAATAGAAATCCTAATAGGTAGCCCGTGGCTCTCTCTTCCACAAAAAGAAGTAGCCAATTGTGTGATACCTCTAGGCTCTTTCGTATTCCGTAATGTGTGTCAAAAGGTAGGATTAGGACATGTTAGCCTAGTCTCGCTTTTTCCCCTACACATTTTGGTGAACCCGACGTGAATCTATCATTGCTTCCTCTTGCATTTGCATTTGTTAGATCTAGATCTAGATTTAGTGTGTTTTCATTTCATTTTCATTAAAAAGAAAAAAAAAAGTGTGTTTCTTTGCATTGTGTGTTTAAAATTTTATGCAATTTCAAAATGTCAGATTTTTATTTGCAAGATGTTCATATTTGTGATGATTATGAGTTAGATGAAGCTTTAGATGAATTTTTGAAACCTAAATATACCAAACCTTCATTTTACCAAAAACTCATAAACATTGTTACTATGCCATTTCATTGTGATGAGAAAGATAAGTCGAATGATTCCTCTCAAGGGTACATTCCTATCAGCTCTTCCACTAAATCTAGTAACATGGTTGTTTTCAATGATCCCCTCTATGAAGAGATATCTCCTTTTGAATCAAAAGATAAACCTTTTAATAGATATGATCATGCTTTGTTGAATGATGCCCTTGATGCCTTTGTGTCTCCTAAAAAACACTCCCTTCATGAGGATCCTTTTGTGCAAGAAGATGACATTATCCCTACATTTCCTAGTGATGGCCTTGCCTTTTCCAACAAAATTCCCACTAGAGATGATGAATTAATGATAAATGCTTACCCTTCTCCTAAAGTTGGTCTTACCCATAAGCATCCCTTAGAGAAAGAAGATGAAATAATAAGTAATTTCCTTAATTCTCTCTCCCCTAAAGATCATATTGAACACATTTTGATGAAAGAGGATGAGTTTAACACATCTATTGATGCTCTCCCTCCTAAGGATGAGGAATTAATAAACAATGTTATCTCCTCTCCCGAAATTGACAATACTTCAAACATTCCTTTCAACAACTTCACTATTTGGGATGAACCATTAGAAGAAGGTGTTGATTATTCTCTACCCTGTGAGAGAACCCTAGCCAAAGGGGATGAAATCAAGATTAAAAACTCCCTTGATAGTTTCTCACCTTCCTTGAATCTCAATTATTCTCCCTCTAAAAATAAAGCATCTCCCTCTCCTCAATTTGGTTCTACTCATAAGGATACCCTAGTTCAAAGCAAGATGGTTAACATCTCTTTCAAAGATCTCCCTCTCAAAAGTGAGACTTTAGAGAGTAATGTTAATCCTTCTCCTAGAGAGTTTATTCCCCATGTAGATCCTTTGATGATAGAGGATGATATGACCTTTCCTAGTATTACTCTTCCTACTAGAACATCAATTCCTACCCCTTGTCTCTCTCCTAAAATTGATTTAATATGTGATAAGATTTTAGTGCAAGAGAAGACTATCAATAATTCTTCCAACACTTTTGTTCATTCCTCTAAACCATCCTCAATCAATTTGATACATGTGAATGAAACACCTAACAAACCTCTCTTCACTGTCCAAGGTGCTTGTCCTTCTCAAAATTCTCAACCTTTAAATAAGCCTATCTTAGTGGTTCAAGGTGGTTATGCTAATGATTCTTTTTGCACTCCTAAGAAACTGGTTATTACTATGCAAGGAGGTTATTCCTCTAAGAGCCCTTATGAGTATGCTAAGCAACTGACTAGAGAGAGTTATCATGCGGTTGCCCATACCTATAACACAAGAAACAATAGGCAACCTAATCCTCCTCCAGTTATCCCAACTTCACTTCCTCCTTCCCAACCTATTCTTCCTCAAGCTCCTCGGATTTCACAAGTTCTTGGTAAGGACTATGATCTCATAGAACAACTTAAAACTACTCCTGCTAAGATATCCCTTTGGGATTTGATCCAAACTTCTTCCGCTCATCATGGAATGTTACAAGATGCCTTGAAAGACTTGAATGTTCCTCCACCTAATACATCTAGTAATATAGTGTCTTTGGTTAACTCTATGATGAATCCTAAAGCTCAAATTGTGTTTACTCAAGATGAGTTGCCTACTAGTGAAATTCAACATCAACATGATCCCTTGATGATTGTGGTTATCATAAATGACACTACTATAAGATGAACATTAGTAGATAATGGCTCTGGCCTTAATGTGTGTAGCATTAATCTATTGCATAAGATGAATGTGGATACATCCCTTATTGACCCTGACTCTCGTCCCATTCAAGGCTTTGATAATGTGGCTAAGTCTTCATTAGGTATTATCACCTTACCCATCACAGTGGGACCTGTTACTTTGCCTACTCCTATCCATGTTATGTCGGGAAATCTAACATACAACTTGTTATTAGGGAGACCTTGGATTCACGGTATGCAAGCTGTCCCCTCTACATTGCATAGACAAGTTAAATTCATTTATAACAATAAGACATATACCTTGATAGGTGATACTAATTTTCAAGCTTGTTTGCAAACATCTACTTCCAAAGGGAGTTCTTCTAAATCTTCCTCTTCTAGTGATGACTCTTTACCTATGGACAAATCATCATCCTTTGATAATCAAAATTCTTTGGATGAAGATTCTTCTCAACTTGAATCTACACATGAAGAGGCTTTTGATCCTGAGAAGGTTCTCACAGAAGATGATTGGGGATCTCTTGATTTCACTCCCACCTTCGTAGGTGAGTATAGGGTTCCTCCTAGAGAGCTTAAAGTTAAAAAGAAGGAAGAAACTAGAGATCAATCAATCTTACCTGAACCTATGAGTAATAATTTTGTGGCCGATCCTCAAACTTCTTCTCCTCACACTTCTAATTCTGAAGAGTTTGATTCTTTGTCTTATGAAAAACCGCCTTCTCTTTCTGAAATGGTTGATCGTTATGGTCGTGGTTTTCGCATTTTTGCTAAGCATGGGTATCATGGAAATGGTTGTGGCGCTCATGAACAAGGGATAAAAGTTCCTCTAGAGACTAATTTTCACAATTATG
Organism: Cryptomeria japonica; assembly: GCF_030272615.1. NCBI lineage: Eukaryota > Viridiplantae > Streptophyta > Pinopsida > Cupressales > Cupressaceae > Cryptomeria > Cryptomeria japonica. Next base: position 649,746,819 of record NC_081410.1, read on the forward strand.
CCTTTGGACTCGGCTATAATCCCTGCAAACGTACCAAAGCATCTAAAAGACCATCTCTCAATGTGAATGCTATATTTAATAGTGATGATGATCTCACTTCAACTAAATCATCTTCTACTTCTATCAACTCTCATTCCCCTCATAAGGAAATTTTGGCAATGAACAAATCTCTTTATGAATCCCCTCAAATTTCTGAATCCACTTATGAATCTTTATCTCCTATTCATCATAAAGTCCTTTCTTCCAGGGATAAGGCTCTAATAAATCACACTCATCCCTCTTCTAAGATTTCTTGTGACTTTTCTTCTTCAATTTTTATCATTTTATACATGTTTTTGATCTCACTTATGGTTGAGCATTCAGCATGTCATATTCAAATACCTCATTCAATCTATCATATCTTTAAATAACATTAATGGCTATTATGTTGCTCATCATTATGTGACATTGGTAGCTCATTTACTGGGGGCTCATTGTCATTCATGATGGTACAATTTCAAGTGCAATCATATTTTTTGAAGCAACATAATAGCCTAATTTTCTTGTTCCTATGGGGACAAGAATGATTTCATACATCTCTTCTTTTGCTTATGTCCAAATCTCTCCCTAGAAGATTGTGTAAGTCCTTCTCATTGTCCTTATCCTTGGGAGGCAATGAAGGATCCACTTTTTCCTATTTTGTGGATGGTGTGGACTTTATTACTTGATGTTATGCCTTGTACGCATTTGTTGTTGTTTGTTCAAGGATTCTCTCTTACAAGAGGTGTAAGTCATTGACTACAACCTCTTTTGCACTTGGTAAAAGACATCCATAATGAATTCACTCTCCCAATTGGGTTAAAAAGAGCGTCATCCTTCATTAAGAATCACTTTCACCTCACAAAAGAAGGAAGTATTGCATTCTTATTCCCTGCTTTGTCTTATTCTAGAAGATGTTATATTTGTCTAAGACAATTCCTCTCGGGGATAGGTGTCTTTTTTACAAAGATCTCTTCTCCTCTAAGGATATCCTTTACACATACTACAAGATATCCCTTTTTCAACTATCTTATCCTTGCTTAAAGAGTGCAAAACTCTCTTGCTTGGATCTATGACATTGTTGCATTTTGGGGTATCTTCTTTTGTGATGAAGGTAGGTATCCTTGTTCTAATTTGCTTATGACATAAACATTACACTTTTTGAGCAATGGGTCATTCTCGGAACCAGAGCACAGACTCTTAGAGCGAGATGTCTCCATTTTTCTTTTATGCAAGGTGGTCATTCTCAGAACTAGAGCACAGACTCTTAGAGCGAGATGTCACACTTTTGTACTATACATATACAGGTTGTAGCATACTTGGGCATAGACTCCTATGAGGTGCTTCTAACCTCCCTTACACACACATGCATGAGGTTGAGTGGAACTAGCGGCATAAGGCTAGACTTTCTCACTCTCCTCCCTTACATGGATCACCTAGACAGACTCTAGGGGCTAGTTTTCCATGTCCTTTTTCCCATGGATCACCTAGACAAGATCTAGGGGCGAGAAGTCCATGTTTTCTCTCTCACTATTCTTCTCATGGATCACCAATGTGTGTATTCATGCTTTTTTCCTTTCTTTTCTTCTCTTTGCATTTTGTTTCCATTTACATCCTTCATCTTGCGTTAGAGAACTGTCAAATCCTCACACTCTTTGTTGTGTTGGAATTGAGGTTTAGTCCTCTTTCTTACCAAATGATTCTCCATTAGTTTTTGATCTCATATCAAATCTTCTTGTGAGCATTTCTCATCAATATTCTTTAACAATTCGAAGTGGTAAACATGATACCCTGTTTCAACTCACTAAAATTAGCAAGCCGAAACTTGGGGGGGCATATAGCTACCCTCGAATTTTCATCACCTTCCTTAGTAAGCATTAGGTGATTTTGTAATCTAACATGTGGTTTTGTAGGTTGTGGTTCCTACCTGTGTACTGCAGATACTGCTGGGGGCTTCGTTCGACAGACTTATGGATATATCCTTTTTCAAATAATGTTTACTTTTCTGTACTTTAGCTTGCATATGCACGTAGTGTTCATATGACCGCTAAAGTGGGGGCTAAATGTAGTGTCGTAAATTGTACGCACTTGCTAGGGTGGTACAATTTCACACCTAGTTTAGCACCCGCCTTGGCGCATTTTGCATTTTGCATTGCATTTCCCCTTTAGCACTTAATTAATTAAATTAATTAGGTCTAGGGTTCTATTTTATCATCTCCCATATCATAAAGTTGGGCCCCTTTCATTAAAGTGTGCCCCTTTCATTTTGTTCCTCCAATACATCATTTAATCAAAAACCCTAATTAGGTCCTATTTTGAACTTGGGGGCTTGATTTCGGGGGTCAAAACATCTCGAAATCACCTGTAACTTCGGGATTCTCTCTAAAATCATCATATCCGACGGCCCTGAAAATTTGGTGAAAAGTTGTCGGGACCATGGCGCCCGGAGTGCAACATGGTCCCGGACATTTTTCCCGAAATTTTAGGAGCGCGATCCAATCATAAAATAAAGCTTAACCCAGAGAAATTGGCGGGATATTCAATCTCTAGGTCGGCCAAAAGTCGAAATTAAGACCTAGGGTTTCATACATAAGAGCTCTCTTTCTTCATTTGAAGGGATCCAATTTTTGTTTTCAGGACCTCATATGTAGCGAAAGAGCAGATCTTTGAAGACTTCAACAACATTCAACATCCATCTATCAAACATTTATCAATTTCATTCATACATTTAGGGCTTTGAGGACATTGAAGAGCAATAGGAGATTACCGACTGAAGATTGGCTTGTACTCCTCCCTTGAGGGTTGGGTATGATTTCATGTTGTTTTCATGTCTTTGCATAAGCTTCAATATATCCTTTATTCATGCTTTAGATCACTTTGCATCTTGATTTAGAGCATTTACATTATCATTTACAAGCAATTAGGGTTTACTTTCTAGGTTGCTCTAGTTTGCTTTCTTGCATTTAAGGACCTTGCACACACACTAGGGTTGCACACACAATACATTTTACAATACAACTTGGCTATTCGTGGAGGTGGAAATCACCGAAGCAGGGGTTTGACTAAGGCAAAACCCTATATAGCCGCCCAAACACCTTTTCAGATATAAGTGCAGGTTTCAGGACTCGGACGATGCCGCAAGTTACAGATCCAGAAGAAGTAGACGGAGACCAAACAACACACCAAATCTCAAAGAAAAAGACCAGGATAGGGGCGTGGGGCGCCCTGGTCCTGCCAGGATAGGGGCGCTGGGCGCCCTGGTCCCTGGGACAGGGGTGCTGGGCGCCCTGGTCCTCCTGACAGACAGCAATTTTTGGCATTTCTGACAGTTTTCCAGGTTGCAAAACAGTAGTTTCGGGGGCAGTTTCAGAGGCAGAATCAGGACAGTGGCGCCCGCACCCCCGTCCCAAACATTTCCACTCAGATTTTGACTCCGGGTACGCATTTGCATTCTTGTCTTATCTTTGTATTTACAGCTTTCCATAGTTTAAGTTCAATTCTGCAATCTTGTAATTAGTTCATACTTGCACTTTGGGGTTAGGGATTGAACTTGCATCATTCTATCTATCATTTACAACAAAGGAATAGAAATCCTAATAGGTAGCCCATGGCTCTCTCTTCCACAAAAACAAGTAGCCAATTGTGTGATACCTCTAGGCTCTTTCGTATTCCGTAATGTGTGTCAAAAGGTAGGATTAGGACATGTTAGCCTAGTCTCGCTTTTTCCCCTACACACTTACCATCCACTGTTCCTACTCAGCCTCAGTCTGGGAAAGATTTCTTAAAAGTTTTTGCATTGATTGGGTGTTTCCTAACACTATCAATGATTTGTTTTCTTCCTGGAACTTATATTGGACTAACTCTTTTTTGAGATCTTTATGGCAGCTATCTCTTCCTCACATCCTATGGGGACTACGGAAAGAAAGATATAATTGTATTTTCAAGGATGTCTCCCTCAATCAGGATATTGTGTTCCAGAAAATTCACAGGGCGATTGTGGAAAATATTGGGATCTGTAACGTCATAAATTGTACGCACTTGCTAAAGCGGTACAATTTAACACCTAGTTTAGCACCCGCCTTAGTGCATTTTACATTTTGCATTGCATTGCTCCTTTAGCACTTAATTAATCAAATTAATTAGGTCTAAGGTCCTATTTCATTATCCTTCACATCATAAAGTCGGGCCCTTTCGTTAAAGTGTGCCCCTTTTCATTTTATTCCTCCAATATATCATCTAATCAAAAACCCTAATTAAGTCCTATTTCGAACTTGGGGGCTTGATTTCAGGGGTCAAAACATCTCGAAATCACCTGTAACTTTGGGATTCTCTCTGAAATCATCATATCTGACGGCCCTGAAAATTTGGTGAAAAGTTGTCGGGACCGTGGCGCCCGGAGTGCACACGGTCCCAGACATTTTTCCCGAAATTTTAGGAGCGTGATCCAATCATAAAATAAAGCTTAACCCCAAGAAATTGGCGAGATATTCAATCTCTAGGTCGGCCAAAAGACGAAATTGCGACCTAGGGTTTCATACATAAGAGCTCTCTTTCTTCATTTGAAAGGATCAGATTTTTCTTTCCAGGAACCTCATATGCAGTGAAAGAGCAGATCTTTGAAGACTTCAACATCTTACAACATCCCTCTATCAAGCATTTATCAATTCCATTCATCCATTTAGGGCTTGGAAGACATTGAAGAACAATAGGAGATTACCGACTGAAGATTGGCTTGTACCTCTCCCTTGAGGGTGGGGTATGATTTCATGTTGTTTTCATGTGTTTGCATAAGCTTCAATATCTCATTTATTCATGCTTTAGATCACTTTGCATCTTGATTTAGAGCATTTACATTATCATTTATAAGCAATTAGGGTTTACTTTCTAGGTTGCTCTAGTTTGCTTTCTTGCATTTTAGGACCTTGCACACACACTAGGTCTGCACACACAATACATTTTACAAAACAACTTGGCTATTCGTGGAGGTGGAAATCACCGAAGCAGGGGTTTGACTAAGGCAAAACCCTATATAGCCGCCCATACACCCTTTTTCAGATATAAGTGCAGGTTTCGGGACTCGGACGACACCGCAGGATACAAATCCGGAGAGAACAGGTCGAGACAACACTCTGCATCAAATTGCAGAGCAAAAGACTGGGACAGGGGCACTAGGTGCCCTGGTCCTACCAGGACAGGGGTGCTGGGTGCCCTGGTCCCTGGGATAGAGGCGATGGGCGCCCTGGTCCTCTGGACAGACAACATTTTTGATAGTTTCCGATAGTGTTCCAGAGTGCAAAACAGCAGTTTCTAGTGCAGTTTCAGGTGCAGAGTCAGGACAGTGGCGCCCGCGCCCCCATCCCGAACATTTTTAGTCTGATTTTGACTCTGGGTACACATTTTCATTCTTGTTTTATCCTTGAGTTTACAGCTTTCCATTGTCTAGGTTCAATTCTGCAATCTTGTTGTTAGTTCATACTTGCATTTTAGGGTTAGGAATTGGACTTGCATAATCTTACCTTTCAATTACAACAAAGGAATAGAAACCCTAATAGGTAGCCCGTGGCTCTCTCTTTCACAAAAATAAGTAGGCAATTATGTGATACCTCTAGGCTCTTTCGTATTCCGTAATGTGTGACAAGAGGTAGGATTAGGGCATGATAACCTAGTCTTGCTTTTTCCCTCACACATTTTGGTGAACCCGACATGAATCTATCATTGCTTCTTCTTGCATTGCATTTGTTAGATCTAGATCTAGATTTAGTGTGTTTTCATTTCATTTTCATTAAAAAAAAAAAAAAAAAAAAAAAAGAGTGTGTTTCTTTACATTGTATGTTTAAATTTTATGCAACTTTTATTTCAGAATGTCAGACTTTTATTTGCAAAATGTTCATGCTTATGATGATTATTATGAGTATAGCCAAGATGAATTAGATGAAGCTTTAGATGAGTTTTTGAACCCTAAAGATACCAAACCTTCATTTTACCAAAAACTCATAAACCTTGTTACTATGCCATTTCGTTGCGATGAGAAAGATAAGTTGAATGAGTCCTCTCAAGGGTACATTCCTATCAACTCTTCCACTAAATCTAGTAACATGGTTGTTTTCAACAATCCCCTCTATGAGGAGATGTCTCCTTTTGAATCAAAAGATAAACCTTTTAATAGATATGATCATGCTTTGTTGGATGATGCTCTTGATGACTTTGTGGCTTTATCGAAATCTTTAAACAAGAACAAGACTTCTAAATTAGTTAACATGATAAACTTGAATGAGCATAAAAAGCCTCTCTTTGAAGTCCAAGGAGCTTATCCTTCTCCCACCTTTCAAGTTCCTAAATCACCTCTCCTTACTGTCTAAGGAGGGTATGATCATGATTCCTTTCGTACTCCGAATAAACCAATCATCATTGTGCAAGGAAGAAAACCTATAAGTCCTTATAATTATGCCAAGCAAATAACTAGAGAGAGTTATCATGCGGTTGCCCATACTTATCATACCAGAAATAATAGGCAGCCTAGTCCTCCTCCTGTTATCCCAGTTTCTCTTCCGAATCCTCAACCGATTCTTCCACAAGCTCCCCGTATTTCGCAAGTTCTTAGTAAGGAATATGATCTCATAGAACAACTTAAGGTTACCCCTGCTAAGATATCCCTTTGGGATTTGATTCAAACTTCTTCCGCTCATCATGGGATGTTACAAGATGCCTTGAAAGATTTGAATGTTTCTCCACCGAATACATCTAGTAATATAGCATCTTTGGTTAACTCTGTGATGAATCCTAAAGCTCAAATTGTGTTTACCCAAGATGAGTTGCCTACTAGTGAAATCCAACAACAATATGATCCCTTGATGATTGTGGTTATCATGAAAGACACTGCTATAAGACGAACACTAGTGGATAATGGTTCTGGTCTCAATGTGTGTAGCAATAATCTTTTGCATAAGATGAATGTGGATACATCCTTAATTGAACCGGACTCTCATCCTATTCGAGGCTTTGATAATGTGGCTAAAACTTCATTAGGTACTATCACCTTACCCATCACAGTGGGGCTTGTTACTTTGCCTACACCTATCCATGTTATGTCGGGAAATCTAACGTACAACTTGCTACTAGGGAGACCTTGGATTCATAGTATGCAAGCTGTCCCCTCTACATTGCATAGACAAGTTAAATTTATTTATAACAATAAGACATATACCTTGATAGGTGATACTAATTTTCAAGCTTGTTTGCAAACATCTACTTCCAAGGGGGGTTCTTCTAAGCCGTCCTCATCTAGTGATGACTCTTTAAATAAGATACCTATCGGTCAATCCTCGCTCTTCGATGATCAAAATTCTTCGGATGAGTCTGGAGCTCTTGAAGAAGATTCTTCTCGACTTGAAACTACACATAAGAAGGATTTTGATCCTGGGAAGATCCTCGAAGAAGACGATTGGGGATTTCTTGATTTTAATCCCACCTTTGTAGGTGAATATAAGGTTCCTTCTAGAGAGCTTAAAGTTGAAAAGAAGGAAGAAGCTAAAAATCAATCAATCTTACCCGAACCTATGAGTAATAATTTTTTGGCCGCTTCTCAAACTTCTTCTCCTCACACCTCTAATTATGAAGAGTTTGATTCTTTGTCTTATGAAAAACCACCTTCTCTTCCTGAAATGGCTGATCGTTATGGTCGTGGTTTTCGCATTTTTGCTAAGCATGGGTATCATGGAAATGGTTGTGGTGCTCATGAACAAGGGATAAAAGTTCCTCTAGAGACTAATTTTCACAGTTATGCCTTTGGACTTGGCTATAATCCCTACAAGCGCACTAAAGCTTTTAAAAGACCATGCATTAGTGTTAATGTTATTTCTACATCTCTATCAATGCAACACCCTGAGTATATTGATGGGGATCCTTCGTGTGCTTGTGCTTTTGACATTTTCCCTACCGATGATGCTTTAGCTGAATTTTTAGGAGCATATGACACTCTTCCTCGTTATCATCACAATAGGGGACTCCCTTATTGTTTGAACACTGAAGCCTACTTTGGAAAAGAGACGGATAATGATGAGATTGTGAAAGAATTCCCTCAGCTAAAGGATACTCCTCAATAAAGTAATCTTCTCATAAGTGACACCACTGATGTTAAGATGGACCCTTGCAATAAAGAGAAAGTTATTAAAATTGGAAAATGTTTGGATGAAGAGGAACAAAAACAATATGAAGATTTATTGCATGAATTCCCCGAAATCTTTGCTTGGACATACTCTGACATGCCTGGTATAGATCCTAAGATTGTTACTCATAACATTGTCTTAGTTCCTGATGCTAAGCCCATGAAACAAAAGATTCAAAAAATGAATCCTAAGGTGGCTCTGCTTGTTAAGGCTGAGATTGAAAAGTTATTGGAGGCTAGATTTATCCACCCTATTGATTATTCCCCATGGATTTCAAATATTGTCGCTGTGGCTAAACCAGATAACAAAATAAGAATGTGTACCGACTTTTGGGATCTAAATAAGGCTTCTTTAAAAGATGATTTTCCTCTTCCAAACATTGACATGATAGTTGATTCTACGGCAGGACATGCCTTGTTATCCTTCATGGATGGTTTTTCAGGATACAATCAAATTTTTATTAACCCTCAAGATCAATTCAAAACCGCTTTCACCACTCCTTGGGGTATGTTTTGTTGGATAATGATGCCTTTTGGACTTAAAAATGCCGGTGCAACTTATCAACGAGCGACGACCCTTATCTTTCATGATTATATGCATAAGATTTTAGAGGATTATGTTGATGACATTTTAGCCAAATCCTTTCTTCGCATGGATCATATTAAAATCCTTCATCAAATCTTTGAAAGAATTCGTAAATATCACATGCACTTGAATCCCCGAAAATGTGTTTTTGGTGTGGATAGTGGAAAACTATTAGGATTCATAGTTTCGCATCGTGGGATTGAGGTGGACACTAAGAAAATAGATGCTATTGTCAACATGCCACCTCCTAGAAATGTGTCTCAACTTAAAAGCTTACAAGGAAAGATTCAAGCCATTCGTAGGTTCATGTCTCAACTTGCGAATCGTACCTTTCCTTTTACTCAACTCCTTAAAAAGGATATCACTTTTCAATGGAATGAGGATTGTTAGCAAGCATTTGAAGATTTAAAAGTGTATTTGGCTAGTCCTCCTATTCTTCAACCTGCCGAACCTTCCAAACCCTTCCTTCTGTATACAGCTGCTTCCTCTCATGCTCTTGCAGCATTATTGGCACAACATGATAAAGATGGTAAAGAATGTCTGGTTTATTACATAAGTCGTACCTTACTCGATTATGAGACCCGATATTCTGCGATAGAAAGACAATTCTTGGCCTTGGTGTTTGCGACTTAGAAATTGAGACATTATCTCTTAAACTCAGAAGTCCACGTCATGGTAAAGTTTGATCCGTTGAAGCATCTTTTCTCTAAAACTGATTTATCAGGATGCCTAGCTAAGTGGGTTATGATGTTAACTGAATTTGACCTTAAATTTGTTTCACAAAGAGCAATTAAAGGGCAAGCGTTGACCGATCACCTAGCTGAGGCCCCTTCACCTTTCTCCTTCCCTAACCCTGAGTCTTTTCCTGACGACTTCACTCTTTCTATAGAGAAAGATGAAACTTGGGAATTATACTTTGATGGCTCTAAGTGTCGTACGGGATCGGGGGCAGGTGTTGTTCTGATTTCTCCTACAAAGAAACCCATTCCCTTATCCTATCGTCTAAATTTCCTGTGTACCAATAACATTGCTGAGTATGAGGCTCTTATAGTAGGAATAAAAGCAGCCTTAGCTCTGAACATAAAACACATACATATCTATGGAGATTTGCAATTGATTATAAGACAAGTAACAGGAATATATCAAGCAAAACAAGACAAATTATCACAATATAAAGACCTTGCCATCTCTTTATTACAAAAATTTGATTCTTATACCATGGAACCTGTTCCTCGAAAAGATAATCGACATGCGGATGCAATGGCATGTGTGGCTTCTCTTGTATCTTTAGAGGACCCTGTGGTTGATCTTAAATTTGTTATTCACAATCTTATTTCTCCAGCTATTGTAGACGATCCTAGTCTGGGAACATGTTGTGACTTTATAGACTCAGATGAATGGTACTCGCATATCGTAAGATATTTGACCGATGGTACCTTTCCTGATTCTGCTAATAGAAACACTAGGGCTAGAATCCGCAAGCTGTCTGCTAGATATATCATTCTTTCTAATATCCTTTACCCAAGGGGTTATGATGGTCTTCTCCTTCGCTGTCTTAACAAATCGGAAATCCCTGTTGCTCTTGAAGAGGCACATTCAGGTGCCTGTGGGGGGCATTTTGGAGGCAAATCCTTGGTTCATAGATTGCTTCGTATGGGATACTATTGGCAAACTATGCAGAAGGATTCTTTTTCATTTGTTAAGAAATGTCATCAATGTCAACAACATAATAATCTGATTCATGCTCCTGCCCAAGAACTCCATTCTCAAGTAGCTTCTTGGCCTTTTTCCGCATGGGGTTTGGATCTTATTGGTAAAATCTCTCCTCCTTCATCTCAAGGACACACCTTCATTATAACCACAACAGATTACTTTACGAAGTGGGTAGAAGCTATTCCCCTTCGCTCTACCACTGCTGAAGTGATTTGTCAATTTGTTCTATAAAACATCATTTCTCGATTCGGGATACCTTCTACTATAATCTCAGATAATGGGACATCATTTAAGAACAAGGATGTGAAGAAATTCCTCGAGAAGTATCATATCAAACATTGATTTTCTACACCATACTATCCTCAGTCAAATGGTCAAGCCGAATCATCCAATAAAATAATCGAACAAATTCTTCGCAAAACTGTGAATAAGCATGGTAAGGATTGGAGTAACCAACTAATCTATGCTCTTTGGGCCTACCGAACAAGTGTGCGAATTGCTACGGGAACTTCTTCTTATAATCTTGTTTATGGTGCTGATGATATTATGCCTTTAGAGCTAGAGATTCCATCACTTAGGGTTTCTCTCAAAGGTATAGTAGATGGTGACTCTTATAGAGAACAACGACTTCAACAGCTTGAGATGCTTGATGAACAACGTATAAACGCTCTTGAGCATATTCAAGCGTATCACAAAACTCTACAATGACGCTATAATGATAAGGTTATTCAACGTTCCTTCTCAGTAGGTGACTTAGTCCTTTATGAGAATCAGCGCAATGTGAATGCCTTACCTGCAGAAAAGAAAAAATTTAGTCCTAATTGGCTTGGACCATATATCGTTATTGAGGATTATGGATCAGGTGCTTACAAAATAGCGGATGTAGACGGTACACCTCTTAAAGAACCTATAAATGCTATGCACTTGCATAGATATTATGCTTAATTCTTCATTCATTATTTATCTTCTTTTCAGTTCTTCAACATTGGGTAATATGTTAGTATCTCCTAATTAGAGCAAAATAGAATTAAATGTTATGATGTTTAATCTATATTGCTTCATTCTTGACAAGCGTGTTTCCTTACTTCATAGTTTGTCTTGAATTCATTTATCTAAGTTGTAAAAGATTTACATTTCCATTATGCTAGCATATTATACAGTGTCTTTATGTGTTAAGTAGAATCGTATCATGTTGTGTTTAAGTTCAAAATTAAATCACGTTAGTTATATGATTCTTAGACTTAATGCATATTTCTTCCCTATCATCAATGTAGTACTTGATTAAATTAAGTCACACATGTATCAATTTAATCATGGTGCATTGAGAAATCAATCGCATGGAAATTAAATTCTGAACATACATGTACATTTACCAAATGTATTAGATTTAATCAAAGAAAAATATACATTGTTTTAAGCATTAAAGATAACACATTTGAGACAAAAGAGAAGCATGTATATATACATATATATATGTGGATCGTATACAAATATAGGTCACTATACATCCAAAATGTGACCTCTCCTACATCATAAAATCATCTCCTATCTCTAGGACTAGTGGCTGGAGAATGTCGACTGGACGCTCCCTCCTGATCTGGCCGTGAAGGTGGACCCATGGGTGTGTAGCATGATATAGACCGTGAGTGACTCCGAGAGGAACTCCTACGATCCCTATCCATAAGGATCGTGCGATAGGTGATAGCCTCGGCTTGAGCTGCTGCTAGATCTCACCGCGCCCACTAAAGGTCCTCTAATAGGACTCTCTCTCTCTCCCTCCATATGTCTACCTATACTCAGAATGGGGAAAACAAGTCCTCATGCTGACCCGCGTTCCCCTGAGGCCTATAGGAAATCTGTGAGGAACTGGGGATCTGTGCTATCGTGGAAATGTCTGTCACTGCCTGCTGAATCAGGGAATGCCACTCCTGCACATTAGCTGTGGCAATAGAATAGATTTTTGTATTAGTACCATTCTATATCATCAAAACATTAATAATCAATTTAAACCTACTATACCTGGGTCTCCCTCACGCCAGTAGGGATCATGATACGGTAGCATATGTGATTGGGATCTACTAGGCTCCCCTTGCTCGACTAATCTGTGCACGATGGGTGTAGGCTGGACGGTACTAGGAACAGGTTTCCGTATCGCCTCATGTTCCCCCTGTTGGGGAATAAGAGGAGGATCCAGAGCTATGGTATCATCCCCTGAATGGTGAGGAGTTGCATCTGACTCCTCCTCATCATCTCTATCCTCATCTGCATCCTCATCCTCATCTGCATCCTCGTTCTCCTCATCATCAGTTCTCTCCTCCTCGTCCTCATCTCTATCTGTGTCCTCCTCCTCCTCGGCACTGGGCCAATCGCCTGTAGGTGGATCAGGATCTCCCACCTCCTCATGACCCTCTCCCTCCTCTGGCTCCTCTGACCTGGATCCCTGGTCCTCATCTCGGTCTCCATGTCTCCATGGGCCTGGATGGCCTGTCGGGTGATCCGGTGGAAAGATAGGACCTGGATATGATCTCATAAACCATGAGACATACCTACGCTGTGCTCCAGGCTCTGCAGAATAATCAGTGACTACATCCTGATCAGATCCCTCTATATCTGTAGTCTCGATGTCATCTATCGTCGGTCTCACTACTGCTCTAGGTCTGGGAAGGACCCGTGAGTGTCGAGTATAGATGGGCACATCGGCTGGAACACACTGCTCTAGCCCGAACTGCATCCGTACTCGGTCAAAGTAGAAAAGGACTATGATGTGTGAATATCGTCCTTGTAGTAGGCGGCTCGTCTGTAAGCATGCTAACTATCTCTCCATCCCATCCCATCTGTGCATCCGCAGGTAAGGTCTCCACACTGTCACCTCGGCTGTCAGTATATCAAAAATCACTCTCCAATATAACAGATCTCCAAATCTCCACTCGATGGTAAGTGGATAAGCAAACACCCTAGGTCGCTCGCTAGCCATACTCAGCGGAAAGCCAACAGGCCTTGTGCATGTGAAGTGCTCTAAAATCCATACCTGCAGAAGTGTGCATGTCATCAAACTGCAACCCTGTCCAAATACATACTCCTCAAGGTCGTGATAGAGATGTGCAAGTATACTCCGACCCCAAGCATACACTCTCCTGTGTCTCTCCATCACTCTAATGCACCATGTGAGACCCCCATGCATGTGCGTACCTCACCCATTAGGGCAGACGGCTAGTGCTATGATGGTGATCATAAGGTGTCTCAGAAGGGGTACCTCCCCTATAGGATGTAAGAGCCAGCTGACCATGATGCGACCTCTCATCTCACTCGGCATGACTCTCCCTATGCAATATACCTGCTCCCTCTGATGATCCCCCGCTGACCGATCGGTCGCATATGTAACAGTCGCTCCTTTGATAGGAAGATGAAGTATACGGTACACATCCTCGAGTGTAACCGTTAGCTCCCCTATTGGAAGATGAAATGTGCATGTGTCAGGATCCCATCGCTCCATCAATGCCATCAGCATTGCAGGATGGAACCGAATGGCTGGGATGAGGATCACATACCATAATCCCACGATTGATAATGTGTCTCTCTCTGCCTGAGTCAGCCGCGGAATCTGATCTCGCAAACTGCGAAGAATATGTCCCATTGTATGCTCTCTCATGTACGGGAGGCCCTGCAACACAAAAACATAACTGTAATCAGTACTCGATCATCAAAATCGCTCATGCAAACTGTCGAACATTGTATGCCAAGCCCTGATTGGGACCATGGCGCCCTGTCAGGGACCATGGCGCCCTGGTTGGGACCATGGCGCCCTGTCAGGGACCATGGCGCCCTGGGGGGACCAGGGCGCCCCACAGGGACCATGGCGCCCTGGGTGGGGCTCGGGTCAGCCTTCAGGGCCTGCAAATGATCATAGAAAAGTCAAAATGCGAAAAATCGAAAGTCAAATGTTCAGTCAACTTGCCTCATCCAGTGGCTCGTTGTCAATCACGGCCTGGTGCAGGATCTCAACCCTCGTGGGACGCTCCGGTCATCGTGAAGGCATGATGATGGCTATGTGGGCTCCTCTGCAATGAACAGTATTCAGAAAACAACAAAGTGACAAATGCAAATGTCTCTTTCAAGGTATATACTTTCATTTCTTTATCTTTACCTTTCAAACCCTAATTTTCCTCTGTCACTCATTTCATCATAACTTGAGTTTGGGAGATGCGATTTTTGAACCGTTTGTTGCATAGGAATCGTATTTTCATTCCCCTACTCTCGGGATGTTCCAAAAAGTGCTCTGATGAAGCCTATTTAGTGAACATCCCTCATCAATGCTCTCTTATACAATTTGTCACAAGTAAACATGCTACCCTGTTTCACCTCCCTGATAAGCAAGTTGAAACAGGGGGGGGCATATAGCTACTCACAAATTTCATCACTTTCTTTAGTAAGCATTAGGTAATTTTTTGATCTAACGTGTGTTTTGTAGGGTGCGGTTCCTAACTGTGTACTGCAGATACCGCTGGGGGCTTCGTCCAACAACTTATGGATATATCCTTTTTCAAATGATGTTTACTTTTCTGTACTTTAGCTTGCATATGCACGTAGTACTCATATGACCGCTAAAGTGGGGGCTAAATGTAACGTCATAAATTGTACGCACTTGCTAAAGTGGTACAATTTAACACCTAGTTTAGTACCCGCCTTAGTGCATTTTACATTTTGCATTGCATTGCTCCTTTAGCACTTAATTAATCAAATTAATTAGGTCTAAGGTCCTATTTCATCATCCTTCACATCATAAAGTCGGGCCCTTTCGTTAAAGTGTACCCCTTTTCATTTTATTCCTCCAATACATCATCTAATCAAAAACCCTAATTAAGTCCTATTTTGAACTTGGGGGCTTGATTTTGGGGGTCAAAACATCTCGAAATCGGGATTCTCTCTAAAATCATCATATCTGACGGCCCTGAAAATTTGGTGAAAAGTTGTCGAGACCGTGGCGCCCGGAGTGCACACGGTCCCAGACATTTTTCCCGAAATTTTAGGAGCGTGATCCAATCATAAAATAAAGCTTAACCCCAAGAAATTGGCGGGATATTCAATCTCTAGGTCGGCCAAAAGACGAAATTGCGACCTAGGGTTTCATACATAAGAGCTCTCTTTCTTCATTTGAAAGGATCAGATTTTGTTTCCAGGAACCTCATATGCAGCGAAAGAGTAGATCTTTGAAGACTTCAACATCTTACAACATCCCTCTATCAAGAATTTATCAATTCCATTCATCCATTTAGGGCTTGGAAGACATTGAAGAACAATAGGAGATTACCGACTGAAGATTGGCTTGTACCTCTCCCTTGAGGGTTGGGTATGATTTCAGGTTGTTTTCATATCTTTCCATAAGCTTCAATATCTCATTTATTCATGCTTTGGATCACTTTGCATCTTGATTAAGAGCATTTACATTATCATTTACAAGCAATTAGGGTTTACTTTCTAGGTTGCTTTAGTTTGCTTTCTTGCATTTTAGGACCTTGCACACACACTAGGTCTGCACACACAATACATTTTACAAAACAACTTGGCTATTCGTGGAGGTGGAAATCACTGAAGCGGGGGTTTGACTAAGGCAAAACCCTATATAGCCGCCCATACACCCTTTTTCAGATATAAGTGCAGGTTTCGGGACTCGGACGACGCCGCAGGATGCAGATCCGGAGAGAACAGGTCGAGACAGCACTCTGCATCAAATTGCAGAGCAAAAGACTAGGACAGGGGCGCTGGGCGCCCTGGTCATGCCAGAACAGGGGCGCTGGGCGCCCTAGTCCCTTGGACAGAGGCGCTGGGCGCCCTGGTCCTCCGGACAGACAGCATTTTCGACAGTTTTCGACAGTGTTCCAGAGTGCAAAACAGCAGTTTCCAGTGCAGTTTCAGGTGCAGAATCAGGACAGTGGCACCTGCGCCCCCATCCCGAACATTTTCAGTCTGATTTTGACTTCGGGTATCCATTTGCATTCTTGTTTTATCCTTGTGTTTACAGCTTTCCATTGTCTAGGTTCAATTCTGCAATCTTGTTGTTAGTTCATACTTGCATTTTAGGGTTAGGAATTGGACTTGCATAATCTTACCTTTCAATTACAACAAAGGAATAGAAACCCTAATAGGTAGCCCGTGGCTCTCTCTTTCACAAAAAGAAGTAGCTAATTGTGCGATACCTCTAGGCTCTTTCGTATTCTGTAATGTGTGACAAGAGGTAGGATTAGGGCATGATAACCTAGTCTTGCTTTTTCCCTCACATAGGATCATTGAGGGTCCTTGTTTCTTGAACAACCCTTTGGATTCTAATATCTTAAGTGCATGGAATTTGAATATTGTCAACAATTCTAACCCCAATCACAATAAAAGACTTGAAGCTAGATGGAAAACCCCCCCTTATGGTTGGTTCAAAGTTAATTTTGACGGTGCTGCAAAAGGTAACCCGGGTCCTTTAGGTTGTGGAGCTATTCTTAGAGATGACAAAGGAATTTGCAAGGAAATGATTTCTGTCCCTATTGGAACCCAAACAAACTATAAAGTTGAAGCAGTGGCAGCTCTCCAAGCTATTCTTCTTGCTAAAAAATGGAATTGCCCCTACTTATGGATTGAAGGGGACTCAAATAATATCATAAAATGTCTTAAGGGGATCTCAAAGCCCTCATGGTCGATCAACAACATCATCAATACTGTGATAGACCTTATTAGCACTTTTTAAAAAAGTTGCATATCCCACATTTACCGGGAGGCCAATGGCTCTGCTGACTGGGCTACCAACGTGATGGTTAACAAAGAGGAAATGTTTACTTGGATGGGAGAACAAGGACTCCTTGCAAATCTCAGGCAAATCATTTTTAATGATCGATATTGAAGCACTCCAAAGATTTTTGATGGACAGGATAATAATGAAAAGGACTGATTGGAGTACTTCAAGTCATTATAATAATGAGAACCTCATTTATTATAATACCTATTTCATTAGTTCCCACGCTTTCTGTGTAACTTTGATAGCTCCGACAAGCTTTCTGGTTAATTTTCTCTGCAAGTTTCAAAAGTTGGCTTTGAACAACGAGAACATGGGTGGTAACATGTGGCGATACGAACCAAGCAGCTGCAAAGAATGGAAATAGAAGGAGGAGGTCTGAAGCATCTTGTAGAAGGATGGTTTTTCTAAATTCATGGAGAGGCTCCACGGACGGGATGACACGGTCACCAGTTTTTTCTACAAAAATTGGAGAAAGGGTATGCTAAAAATGGGAGATCAGACTATTGAAATTGATTAAGATCTTATTTCCCAATCCACGGGCCTCAGAAGAGAAGGTTGCAACTTCTACAAAGATAGGAAAGTCAGCAAGGAGGCTATTGAGAGATATCTAAAAACCGAGAAGGAGAAAAAATGATTGGTAAAGCTGAGCAAAACCTACTACCCTCCTAGGGCTTTTCTCAAACCCTGGTAGGAGGTCCTCTTTGTTTTATTGCACTACATTACATTAGATGGTAGGTTTACAAAATTTTATGGTTACCATTTCATCCTACTAAATCATTTTAGGCATGATGAAAAGGTTAATTTTCCTTATTTTCTCCTCTGCTCAATGAATGCCACTATTAAGGCCTACAAAGATAACCCAATGGGGGATATTGCCATGCATCAAGGCCTAATGGTCCTTATTTATGACCATCTCAAGGCCAATCAGATAGCCTGTATGCAACCCTTTGTAGAGACTAAGGAGGAGGGGTCCGACTCTGCCTTCTCATTGGAGGAGGAGTCTGACAATGACCCCTCGAGTGATTCTAAGGAGAACATGGATGTTTTAGATTATGAAACTAGAAAGAAGAGGAAACACATCAAAACAAGACCTTCTTCCTCTAAGGGTAAAAAGCCTAAAGGCAGAATCCCCCAGATTAGCCTTTCCTTGGAGGAGGAGGTCTCAGAAGACTCAGAGGAGAACCCTCAAGGGTTACTGAAAAAGAAGACAAAAGTCCACACCCAGACCAGAAATAAGCACAAATGGAAGGAGGAGAATGTTAAAGAGTTGGAGGTCTATAAGCAGGAAAGGACCTTGGAAGTCGAACATAATCTAGAGAAGGTGACCATTACGAGGCTCTTAGGGTTGCAACTACTTTTTGAGACACCCCAAAAAAGGAACAAGATATCCCTGATAAGGCCGATTCCCCCCCTAACCCTCCTCCAGAGGGTATGCAAGGTTTCATGGATACTATGGAGTGGCTTATAACTAGTTACAAGAAAGCTGTGGACGACAACAAAAAACTCTGCAACAAAATTCTAATTTTGGAAACCATCAACACTGGGGAAGGGAAGACCATGGCTAATTACATAGAGGACCTGAAAAATACCATTGCTAAAGCCAAAAACATAAGAGATGCCTTCAATCCCAGGTTTGAGAAAATAGAGAAAGATTTGCTGGAAAGGAAAAATCTTGCTGACGCTAATGACCAAACTATCTCAGATACTGTCAGTAAAGTCGGCAAAATTGAGGAGTGTCTGAAGAGCATTGTTGAATAGAGTTTAAGCATCCTGAAGGTTTCTACTAGCAACACTAACACTCTCATTAGCGAACTGGATGAAGAAAAGGAAATACTGGATATTGACCCAAACACTGAAGGAATAGTTTAAGCTCAAGGTCCCAGAACCCGTACCAGAGGCAAAAAGAAAGAAAAGAAACCTAACAAGGACTTGGAAGATCTCAAAGATATTGGGGCCACCTATGACCAACTGGTGAAAAAGGCAGAGGACTTGTTGAAGACTATAGTTGTGTAGCGCCTTCCTTGTTTCTTTGTTGCTGTTTTTCTTTGCTATCTTTTTGGTTTGCTGGCTTTTTTGCCAGTCGTTTTGTATGCGGTTCTTAAGCATTGAAATTTTTGGTGTCTTATTTTAATCTCCTTTGTTAAAGTTTTCAGGTCCTGAAAACCTATTTTTCTAATTAATCAGAACAAACAATAAAAATCCTACCTTTTATTGGATTTTTTTGCAAATTTGGATCACAAAATTAGATATCGTGTCCAACCGGATATCGGATTTGATAGAATTTGCGCAACCCATCGGTGAAAAATAACCCATGGGCTGTCACAATCCACTTTTATTGTCTCAGAGAAATTGGATATCTGATGAAATCTGATATCCGATTTTTATAGTTAAATTATTTTAAAATAACAATATATTATATAAAATAACATTATATTATATAATATAATATTATATTATATAATATATTATTATATTATATAATATATAATTTATTTTTTAATTTAAAATTGCTTATAAAAATTGGATATTCGATATTCTTGGATATCTGATTTTATCAAATATATGATTTGCCTAGGTGTTTACCATGCCAAGCAAAAAGTCAACACAAATTTTTCACGTTTTTAGGCGAGTGGAAAAGGCTATTTTTTTTCACATCACCATGTTTTGGCCCCCCATGATCCTACACTAACCCATGACTGTGACTATTTAACTTTGAACATACATGAAAACTTATTATGTTTGGAGTTCTTGAATATCTCCACCCTTGGTTGCATCTTTGACAAGGATTAAGGTTGCTCTTGTAGCTTACCACTATTATTTACTCATTTTAGGGATATCATCTTTGCTACTCATGAAGCCATATTGTCTTTATGCAATCATCCTTGAACTGTATTTTTTGCAATGCTCTATGACTGAGATCATTGTGATTGATCTTTTCTATTCATTGATGTTTGGTTGTGACTTCTCTTGCTTTAGGGTTTGTAGTATTTATATGCCATGTAGGTATCTTTCATCTTCATTTCTTGTTTTCATATTTAATGTCATACACCTTTGTTTGGCTTGCTATAAGACTATATATCTTCAACTTTTTTGTCACTGCTATTATGCTAAAGGTTGTTATCATATGAATTTTGTTACAAGTGACTGCAATTATATGAAAACTCATCCTCTTTGTCTGATAAACTATCCTTCACACTTTGTTTGCAACCTTCAACAACTTGTCATCTCTCCTTTACATTGCATGGATGGTGAATTCTCTCTGATGATCTATATCTCTTATATTACTATCAAAACAATGAGTTGTTCCTTGCCGGTAATAGGCTGCAATTCTTTGAAGCTTCTCCTTTGCATGGTTTCCATTAGCATTGTGAAAATATATGACATTTCTCTAACCATGACCTTTTGAAGTTTCAACTTGACTATTCTAAATAGTCCTTATGATTGTGATGCTCTCATGTTGTAGCATCATCCTCGTTGTTCTATTTTACTCTGATAAACTTTGATGCCTGCTCTATGGCTTGTGACAATGGTACTGGGCAGTGATTGCTTCATGGTTGGTGTTCTTGGTATACAATGTCCTATTATCTTTCTTGCACTAATGCATTCATTTCTCTTAGACATTGTGACAAAACTGCCCATTGATAATCTATGATGCTTTACCTCAGGTCTTAAGAGCTGCTTATCACTATGTTCTACCCTAGATCTATGTGCAAGATCATTGTCAACTGTCATTGTTGGTTGCATATTTCTGAGTTGAAATTATAATCTTTCCTTTTAATTGTGTCTTCAATTCACTTCATTTTAGACCTTTTGGCTTCTTTGCATTCACCTTGCATTGTCCTTTGATGACCTTGTGAGACTTTGGATCACTGCTCTATGGGTGCTATAATGTCTACCTCTTGAAGGCTTCTCTCTTTAGCTACATGGATTGCTTAATATATTTGGAATTCTTTTAGCCTCTTTTTGAGACTGTGCATTCACTTCCCTTTACCAATTGTGACTGTCATTTCTTGATGTGACTACACAATGTGCCGTTGGAACAATAATAGATATTATGTTCACTATCTTTGGATTGCATTTTGTTGTCATAGAAGTTGATCTTCTAGTGTAGAGGACTTTTATATTTATGTTTTGAAAGGGCCCATTTGAATATGATCTCACTGTCAATCTCAAAGTATAGGCTGCAACTTGAAGTCTTTCCTCATTGTGAATGAGATAAATCATTAATGTTTTGAAAGTGAACATCTTGACTGCCTTTTACCTTTTCCATGGCACTACTAATGTTTCATGATTGCTCACAACATTTACTGCTCCATGAGATCAACTTCATATGGTTCTCTATTTCATTGTTGTGATTTCACCTAGAACTCATGTTGACTGCTATAATGACATTTGCATTATCTTCGGTTGTTTGACCAATCACCCGAGGACTGTCTTTTTGTTGTAGTTGTTCCATACCCCATGTTTCATCATTGTGCATGTTGGGCTCAACCCTCGTGGAATCCAAATTTTACTCCACATGCTGTAATTTGATGAATCAAAATAGTAGCATTACTTTTCCTGTATTTGCACAGTGAACAAACAAGTTAATAAAAAATAGTGAATTCAATGATTTCTTCCTGATGATTTGATTTGGCACTTGTTTTATATGGCATGCTAGATGTTATGGTGCACACGAGGATATAATTATATGTTCATAGATGTATGTGCATATAATGAATGATGACCCTCATTGATCTAAAGATATTTTTTCTCTCAAATGCAAGAAAGAAGCAACAAGGAAGCAACAACTAAATGCAAGAAGGATGAAAGATGATACAAGGCAACTCAAGTAGGACTCGACATTCAAGAAATGACGAGTGACCCTTCCTTATATGCATTTATTTTTCTTTGCATCTATAGATATATAATAATTTTCTTCATTTTCATTATAAGAATTAGTCTCATGGCTTGTGTGAGACATTATTCATTCATGTTTTCAATAAAGATTAATTTTTTCTCAGAATTGTGCACTCTCTCCTATGCATCTGCATAATGTTATGTAGCACTGTAATCTTTTGTTCTCTTCTTTTTTGCACATGAATGAGGCATAATAAAAATAAAATGTACCTTTTTATTCATTAAAACATAAAATCTCTACCTTATTGAGCTTACTAGTGAAAATAGGTAACAATCACATTTGGGTTAAATGCCTTATTCCCAAAATAAATTTCTTTTGGTGAGTTTCAGCTTATAGTAACACATTGACCATTGATAGCCTGAAAAAGAGGGGTTTCTCCTTTGTCAATAGATGCATTCTTTGTTGCAATTATCTTGAAAGTATTGATCATATTTTCTTACATTGTCAATATGCTAATAATGTGTGTTCAAAGGTTTTTACTTCCCTTATGATCTCCTGGCCCATACTGAGGCATATGTGAGATTTGATGGAGTAATGGAGAAAATGCCTCTTTAGTCATCCTATCTTCAATAATTTATGGTCCCAAATCCATCCTTTTGTAACTTGGAATCTATGAAAGCGGCAAAATAATAGAATTTTCAAGGAGGTAAGAAACAACAAGACACTATTCCATATCATTAAACAATAGATTAAGGAAAATGTGAATGTTGCCTCCTATGGCTCATCTAAAATCATGCCTAGCATTATTGACCTCAAAATTAAGCACACATGAGGTATATTATACAATCTGATGAGAATCAATTGGAACAAAATGATTTTAAGAAAGGAGTGTATCTAGTCCCCACTGAAGAATGGCTAGATTAAATGCAATTTTGATGGTTGTTCTAAAGGAAACCCATGGATCTCTAGTGTAGGAGGTATCATAAGAGACAATAGAGGGTTATTAATGGAGGGATACCGCATGAACTTAGTTATGGGTTCTAATAATAGAACAAAAACTTTGGCTGCATGGAAAGGTCTTCTTAAAAGATTAAGCCAGATGAACTATCAGGATGTCATCCTAGAAGAGGATTGTTGACTGCTCAAATGGCAAAGTGGGAACTCCATGGGAGATAAAAAGCTTTATTGAAGAAAGCATAGTGATAATGGGTTTATTTCTTAATATCAAAGTCAAACATATATTTCGGGAGGGCAACAGGGCAGTTGCTAATGAAGTTGCCAATTTCTACCTTAACTTTGATGATTGAGATTTCTTCAACTTCACTCATTGTTCTACCAGGATTAGAGAGATATTATCTCTAGAAAGAAGAAAGTGTGATTTGAAATATTCACTTTCATTTATTGGTAATCATGACAAGGCTAGAAAATAAAAAATTAAGCTGCAAAAGGTGGAAAGGTGCCAAAAGTATTCAAATTCAAAACAGGGTGTTGAGTTGGATGCCGATGTGGCTCTTGGGTTGCATATTTAGATGGAGGATTTCTTGGACTCCCCTTGGCATGGGGGAATTAAAATATAATAAAGTTTCATATATTACGGAGTAGTCATATAACTATCTGGCTTTTACTGTCGTGTGTGGTGATATTAGTAGATGGCATGGTGGTGAATTAAATTCCCTTATTTGTAGGATAAATCATTTAGGGAAATGTATTTTCACTTGTGCGGAGGGAATTGATAATCATATTATAAACTTCCTTATTCATTTTTTATTTTTATTTTGTGGGTTTTGTTACAAGTTTGGTGGGTCTTTTATGTGTTGTTTTTGGATGCCTAGCTAAACTACTATGGAGCCGACTTGTGAAATGGGGGAACTAATAAAAAGGTCAGAGCCTAAGGACTATAAAGAGATTAGAAGAATGAGGAGGTTCAAGACCTATTTCATAAGGCTAGGATGACTCACTTCTTTTTTTCTATGAAGCGATACAATAGGGCCCTTTCGTCAAGATTCCACAATTCTTGGCAGAAAAGGGAAGTTGCTATTAGCAACATTACCTTCATTGTCACCCCTGATCTCATTGCGGAGGTTAAATAATGATGAGAAGAAGGTTGCAAAGAAGATCTTAAGGGATTACAAGAGTTTACTGAAAAAATTCTTCGAGAAGAGGGAGAAGCCGGTGGTAATGCAAAATGGCTATGACCACTATGTCCTTCCAGCGCCCTATTCCATGGTAAGCTATTATGTGATGAAATATTTAACCCTTGAAGGGTGTTATACCATTGTGGGTGGCTATCATTTTACAATTCTTAATCATATTAGGCATGGTGAAAAAATTAATTTACCCTACTATCTGTTTAGCTCTTTTTTACGAGTATTTGGAAAGGGGCTGAGCCCCCACTCCACCCATGCTCCACCAAGGGATAATCTATGCCCTTTACCAGTATGCCTTCAACTATTATCCCCAATGAAGTCATTTGCTTACCCTCATTGGGAACATTGTGGCCACAAAAGATGCACCTCGCTCATCTATTTGTATTGAGATGATTGAGACAAATCCATTATCAACAATGTTTGTGTATAGATTTGTCCCTTAAGAAGATACTTGAAAACTCTATGTTCCCTTTTGCTAAATAAAAATATGCAACAAAGAGTTGGAGAAATTTCTATATAAATTAACAAATTTTCTCTAAATTTTAGAAGTACAAGTCCATCTTATGATATAATTGGGTTTTAAAGGGAGTATGTTTTTAACTAGAAAGCAGGAAAGGCAAATGTAGAAACAAAACTAAAGAAAAGAGTAGTTTGATAATGACATGAAACAGGTGACTCAAAGATCACCCATTCATCACACATAATAAACAATTACAAGAAACTAAAAGATATCCTTCCCAGATGATGTAAATGTATTAAGAATCAAATTTTTGTAAACATATTTATCAATAATATAATAGATAGATGAATTTAAAGAACTGATTGCAAATCTCAATGTAAATGCTAACCAAAAGGACATGCATGAATACAAAGCTTCAAATAGTTTCTCAATTCTTAGAATCACATTTAAAAAGGACAAAGTCTCTATTTTCTGCATATAAAATTATGCTTCTAAAAAGAAAACATACTGTCATTTTCCAGAACTAACTTAAAAACATCACAAAATTGCCAACTGATCAAGTCTCACTCATGCATTAAAGTAAAAGGGGGATCAATCTTCTTTCTTTTCTCATCTACCTATAGCTATATACCAAAGAAAGTAACTTTCTAATGATAATGGTTTCTTGGAAATAATTATTTTTGCAAAAGAAACTAAAATATACCTAAAGCACACATGGTATTACTTGAGTTCACCATTCAAAGCCAAATTTTAGATACCTAATTTAGCTATTATAACCAATACTCAAATGGTAGGTGGGGTAGGATTCCTTCACATTTCAATCTCTCTTTGAAGGAAAGAATCATGCCTTTCAACCTTCTCTTCTTCCACTTCAAGAAAAAACATCACCTGCATGTATTATGCATAACTTTTCTTGCATCGCCAAGCTAAGTCTATCAACCCAACAAGTATTTCTTCCTATGGATTTTCAGTAAATTTTGTATTTGGTTGTGTTATTTGTGTGGGTTTGTCTCCTCGAAGTACCATTTTCCACACTCAATTTGTTGAACTAATTTCTTGGATTTTTACTGCAACAATTTCCTCTTATAATTGGTGATTGTGATTATTAGCTTGCCTTTCTATCTTTCCCAACAACATTATTGTCTTCCTATACCCTACAAAACAAGTCTATTGCTTGCACGCAAGAGCATATAATCCAAGGATAATGTCTCCTTTCTCATTCTCTAGCCAATTCCAGTTAGGGTTGACTATAGGAAACTAATCATTATGGGGCAGACCCATTCTAATAAGAATAATTCATACTAAAATATGTTGATATGTTACTTCAGCCAACTTTGAAGGTCATAATGAGCAGGTGAAAACATATTAAATGCCTTTTGTAAGAAATGACATCATTAAATACTATAACTAATGTCAAGTGAACCTTTGCGTGTCTTTCACCATTTAATTAGTCATTACGAAGACGTACATACAAATATTCCTAGGATTAGGTCTTGTGAAAAGTGTAATGCATGGTGATCAACAAGTTAAAAAATTTAAAGCACAATTTCATAAGTTCCCAGATCCTCCAACACCCCAATGCAAAAATGACTACCTTTGTTGCTTGGTATGATCCATTTCTTTCAAAGGACTATCAACCGTTTGGAAAGGGTAGGCACTTTAACATCAATGGAAGTTATGTCAAAGTTCTCATGTCAATCGATAAGTTGATAGGTATCAGTAATCATCATAAGGGTTGTGAGATTTGGACTCTTGAGAACTTAGGAACCTCAAAGATAGTTCCAAACCACTAAGGTTTGCTGACCAACACTTGAGTTGACACTGTTGGTATTTTGGATATGTTGATATGGTTTTGTCATTGATGTCAACACTTGTCAACCTTATCAACACTTGGAGATATTTGGTTATCTTCACCGGCAAGTCAGTGACTTATGCACAGTCACTGGTATTTGGTTCACCGATACGTTATATTATTCACCTGCTCTTGGAATGACTTGGAGACTACTTGGTTATGTCGAAGACATTATTTGATCACTTGGTTTTGGTGATTAGGTTATTGGTCTATTTGGGTTTGCATATTTGTTGTTACCGGCAAATAGGTCTAGGTTATGCACTGGCAAGCATATCTATTCCATATCAGCATGGGAAGTTATGGAGATGATTTATTATTATTGTAAATGCATTGAGCCAACATGATGCATCGCTTATTGATTCATTTGTAATTGATTTTATTGTAATATCTTTTAGTGAGCCGACCTATTCAATTGGTCTTAGGTTATGGTATAAATGTAAGATCTCATTTGTGAGATTGATATGCAAATGAAAAAAAGGATTGTAATAGGGTATATGCGAAAATAAGCAGAACTATACATGCAGACATCATTTGAAGGTTGAAGGAAGGTTTTTGTGAAGGCAACCATAACTAAATCGTACTGAATCTAGCATATGAAGATACTATTTTAAGTAGTATATTATCATTGGATTTAACCATCCAATTGTAGTTAGTGTGACTCTCATTTTGTGATTGAGCAGTGAGCTCTAGGCAGCTGACCTTTCTGCATGTGCAAAATTCATATTGTACACACATACTATTTGTAGCAGTATCATTTGATTGTGGGTAAGGCTTCCCACCATGGTTTTTCTCCTTACAGGGTTTCCACATACAAATATTTGTGTTATGTGTTGTGGATATTATTGTCTTTATGTCTCGTGCATTAATCTTTACTGGTACTGCAATTAACTGATAAAACTGTCTACCGGCATAAAGTTTGGTTTACCGGTATTAAGCATTAAGTTTTGGTTAAGTTAATTTTGGTTGAATTTATTGGACAAATGATCCAATGTCTTCTAACTACTTTAGGAAGGACAATCTGAAACTTGATGGAACTAACTATGGCATATGGAAGATCAAAATGGAGACATATTTGAATTGCATTGGAAAGGACATATGGGATGTTACAAAGAATGTCTATATTGTTCCTACTCAAGATCAACCTAATCCACCTAACCTAGCTAAAGATGAGGAAAATGTCTGCAAAGCAAGAGAAGCACTTTTGAGTGCATTATTAGATTAGCAAGTCATGGGATTGTCAAACAGATCTACTGCTAAATCTATTTGGGACAAACTAGAAACATTTAATGAAGAAGATTCCACAGTCAAAATTGCAAAACTTGAATGCTTCCGGGTCAGGTATGAAAATCTGAAAATGGAAGAAGATGAAAGAATTTTTGCTTTTATGGAAAGAGTAAATGAAATTGTTCTGGGTATACAATGTTGTGGAGCAACCTTAAGTGAAGATGAGATTGTTTCTAAAGTTTTAAGATCTTTTCCACTAACATATAAAATGAAAGTTACTGCTATAAATGAATTGAGAACAATGCCTAATACATCAGTATCTAGAGACACCTTGGTTGGAAAACTTTCAGCTTTTGAACTTGAGGAATTTGGTCTTGTTACTACTATTAAGACAGATCTAGCTTTCAAAGAATCATCATCATTTGCATCATCATCATCATCATCTGAGAAATCTGATTGGAAAGCCTTTTATGCAAGAGAACTTGAAGAAAGAAGGAGAGAAAATGAAGAACTTGAAGCACTATTTGCAAGAAAAATGCCTAAAGGTCCAATTGGAAGTAAGTATGAAGGTAAATCACCCTTTAAATGTTTCAACTGTAATAAGATTGGTCATATGGCTTCTAGATGTCCTAATAGACATGCAAGATTAAGAGAAGAAGCTAAAAGAACATATAAGTCTAACCCTGATTATCAATGATACAAGTTTAAGAAGAATACAAACAAATCTTGTTATTATGCTGATGAAGGAGTCACTGATGATTCTGATGAGGATCCGATAGACAATTGATGATCTTTTGTTGGTATAACAGAAGATCAACCAACACCTACTGTTCAACTGGTAGAGTAGGCCCTGGCAGCAAAGTTGAAGATAAGGATGAATGGATTATTGATTCAGGATGTTCACATCACATGACTAGTAATAAGAGTAAATTATTAACCTTTCAGGAATACAATGGAGGTCTAGTAAGATTTGGAGATGATAAAGCTTGTTTGATCAAAGGAAAAGGCACTATATCCTTTGATGGTAAGCACAATACTGATAATGTTTACTATGTTGAAGGTTTGAAGCATAATCTTTTGAGTGTTGGTAAATTAGTTGAAAAATGATTTCAATTACAATTCAAGAATGGTAAATGCAAAATCTTAAACAGAACCGGTAATTAGAGTAGAGGTAATATATTTCATTTGAACAATAATGGGAAAGCATGTTTGATTGCTCATATTGATGAAAGTTGGTTATGGCATAAGAGACTGTCATATAAATTTTGATTGCATTGTGAAAATCAATACAACTAAGGCGGTAAGAGATTTACCTAAGATTGTTAAACCTCACAATCCGATATGTAAGGAATGTCAATTTGGAAAACAAGTTAGAGAAAATTTCAAGAGTATTCTAGAGAAGTCTAAACATATTCTTGATTTAATTCATACTGATTTATGTGGTCTAGCAAGAACTAAAAGTATACAAGGAGATAGGTATTTTATGCTAATCATTTATGACTATTCTAGAATGTGTTGGGTTACTTTTCTCAGGGAGAAATCTGAAGCATTTGAGAAATTCAAACTATTCAAGGTGATGGTAGAGAATGAAACCGACAAGAAAATAAAATGTTTGAGATCAGATCAAGGAGGTGAATTCACTTCTAAGGAATTTAATGCATTCTGTGAAGTGAATGGGATTAGAAGATAGTTATCAGCACCCGGGACACCCCAGCAGAATGGAGTTGTTGAAAGGAAAAACATAACTATCTTGGATGCGGCAAAAAGTATGATATCAGAAGCAAATCTACCTCATATATACTGGAGAGAAGCTGTCAATACAACAATTTATACATTTAACAGATTTCACATCAAAGATGAAACCAGTAAGACCCCTCATGAACTATGGTTTGGTAATACTCCTACTCTTAAATATTTTTGAATATTTGGAAGTAAATGCTATATTAGAAGAGATGAGTATATTGGCAAATTTGATCCTAGAAGTGATGAAGGAATATTTCTTGGTTATTCATCTAAGAGCAAGGCATATAGATGTTTTAACAAGAGATTGCAAAAAATTGTTAAGAGTGCAAATGTGAAGATTGATGAATAGTTTAGAGAAAATTCAAGGTACATGGACTCTGAACCGGCAACAGAGACAATCACAAATGAACCTACTATGAGTACACTAGTACAGAATGATGAACTAGTTATACTGACATTATCTGAGGATTCAACAGTCACTGAAGAACAACAACAAATAAAAACACCCCGATATGTAAGATTGAATCACTCTGAAGATCAAATAATTGGAAACAAATTTTAGGGAGTTATGACTAGAGGAAGATTGGCAAATGAAGAGGTATGTCTTATTTCTCAAATTGAACATACATGAATTAATGAGGCATGTGAAGATAAATATTGGATTAAAGCTATGGAAGATGAATTGGAACAAATTGAAAGGAATAACACTTGGTCATTAGGTTCCCGCCCTAAAGACAAAAATGTAATTGGAACTAAATGAGTTTTCAGAAATAAACTTAATGAAGATGGTAAGGTAATCATAAACAAAGAAATATTAGTGTGTAAGGGATATTCATAGAAAGAAGGAACTAATTATAATGAAACCTTTGTACCGATAGCCAGAATTGAGGCAGTCAGACTTTTATTGGCTTTTGCAGCACACAAGAACTATAAAGTATATCAAATGGATGTTAAATGTGCATTTCTGAATGGAGATCTTGAAGAAGTTTATATTGAACAACCTGATGGATTTTCTTTGACAGATGACAAAGATATGGTTTTTAGGTTAAGGAAAGCTTTGTATGGACTAAAACAAGCTCCTAGAGCTTGGTATGCTAGATTGGACAAATATCTTTTGAAGCTTGGATACACTAAAGGTAATGCTGACACCAATCTATACTACAAAGTGACTAATGATGAAATATTGGTTATTGAAGTTTTTGTTGATGATATAATCTTTGAAGGAGAAGATGGATTGTGTAAAGACTTTTCTAACAAAATGCAACAAGAATTTGAAATGTCTATGATTGGGGAGATAAAATTCTTTTTAGGATTGCAGATTTCACAGACTGATAAAGGTATATTCCTATGTCAATCCAAATATTTGAAGGAATTACTAAATAAATTTGGCATGGAAAACTCTAAACTGGTAAGCACACCTATGACTACAACTGATAAACTATCTTTGAAGGATGAATCAACACCTGTTAATCCGACTAGATACAAGTCTATGATAGGAGGTTTATTGTATTTGACACAAACAAGACCTGATATTATGAATGTAGTATGTATTTTTTCAAGATTTCAAATTAATCCTAAAGAAATTCATGAATCAGCAGTGAAAAGGATTTTTCAGTACCTACAAGGCACTACAAATCTTGGTTTATGGTATCCTGATGGGAATGGGAATGGGATAGACTAGCCTAGTCTATGCTCCTTGATCATCTCCTTGGATCACCAGGTGTTTCAACCACACCCTAGGGTCTCTAGGACCTCCCTTGCTTGTGGAATCCCCTGACCTTTCCTAATCCACCCACCAACAATCTGTGATTTTCCTCCCTAAGTCACATCTACCCTCAAGCATCAAAAACCCTCACATAGGCTAATAAGGGTTTAGCTCCTCCTTCACCTTCTTAGGTCCTAGCAAGGTTAGGACAAGTCTCTAACATGGTTATCCATCCATTCATGTGCCCCCAAGAGGTTTTAACCTTTCATTTCATTACCAATCTCATTAATTTGGTTTTTTTTTCCTACAAAATAGGGCTACAAGGAATGTGCCCAATTAGGCCTCCATTTCGGACTTTTAGGGCTCCCTCTTGCAAATGATGCAAAAACTTGTGAAACTTCCCAAAAGGAATGCTAATAATTTGTCAAGGGCTCAAATATTTTTTTGGTTTTGGGCCTCCAAGTGTCCATACACTGCCCTAGGTGAATTTTGGGGTTTTTGAGGGTTTTTACAAGGGTTTTAAGGCCTGCCTGGGTCATAGTGATGGTTTACTATATTTTCCACCTTATCTAGATTGGTGGAAGCTCCTCCTTCTCACCAATTGTGCTTCACACATCCCTCTACACCTCCTCCAAAGGGTGCCTCCCTCCTTGCCCTACCTTGCTCTCATGGACCTCTGCAACTTCAACCCTTCCTAGCCAGGCACAGTCTAGTCTCGCCTAGGGGTGGGTCTTTGAAAGACTTTCCTACATCTTCAAGGGCCTTGCTTGCTTTGGGATATTGTACAAGTTTTTCACTCCTATTCCCTATGGTTTCATTGTGTCTCCACAATGGAGATAGGAGTTATCATTCCATTACACAAAATAGTCCAAAACTAGACAGTGATAGAGTACTTCACAAAATAATTACAAACACACACAAACCTGCACAAGAACCTACCCTAAGTGCTCAAAATGAAAGGATAAACACAAAGAAAGATTCACAACACCGTTCATTTTTCAAAACAATCCATTATCAACCTATTAATGCTTCATTTGTGTCGACTGGAAACCAAAAACACAGTCACAATCAAGGTCTTTTCTCTTGGCCGTACAATTTGACATCCAACCCCTCATTTTAGGGTTTGCAACAACTTATAGTGTCTCTGCCTCAGGTGGTGTTCCCTTGTTAGGGTTCCTAATGGCAAACTAAGGTTATCAACTATTTGGAGGAAAAGTTGCATGGCAACTTTGAAAAGTTGTCATGTAACTTTTTACAACTTTTGAGCAACTTCTACAATGTTGCTTTTCTTGGCTTTTGAGCCTACCTTGGGCTATCCTATGGACACAGCCATGTCAAAAGGACCCCAAACACATCAAAGAAACACCTACCTTCTACTGCACAAGAAAACTCAACCTAGACTTATGAACCTAGGACCTAAACTAGGACCTAAACAAAACCAATGAGCTCCTAGCTCTTATTACATTTGCATGGCTTCTTAAAGAAGCAAAATTCCAACAAAGGTCACATGTTGAAAGACCTTAGAAAGGATCTCTTGCACCATATCGTAGAGATGAAAATTTTGAATTATGTGCATACACAGATGCTAATTGGGCAGAAGATGTGGATGATAGAAAAAGCACCACCGGTGGAGCATTTTTTCTTGGTAGCAGACTAATTTCATGGTTGAGCAAGAAACGGAGTTGTACATCACTATCAACAACAAAGTCAAAATATGTTGCAGCAGCTACAAATTGTACATAGGTATTATGGATCAAACAAATGTTAAAGGACATAAAGGTAAAATGCAAGGAACCTATAACTATTTACTGTATAATATGACAACAATTGATATATCAAAGAACCCGGTATTTCACTCAAAAACTAAACATGTTTCTATCAAATTCAATTTTCTAAAAGAGAATGTTGAAGCAAAAGAAGTGAAATTGGTTTATGTGAATACTAAAGAGAAGATTGTAGATATTTTTACAAAGCCTTTGCCTAAGGAGACTTTTGAATATCTCAGAGAGCAAATTGGAGTCTTACCCCCACCGGTAGAGACTTAGACAGTTGATGTTTGTCATCAACTGATAGAATTAACAAAGAAATCTGTTATTTTGGCTTTGATGAGGAGAGTTACTTCTCAGGGGGAGTAGTTGGTATTTTGTATTTGAAACTAGTTTTTGTATTGCTTTGGCATTTGATGTCAAAGGGGGAAAGATATTATGGAAAAAAAAATTTGGGGAGAGATATCTTTTGGGAGAGATTATTCCTAGGGGAGAGACATTATGTATTTTAATTTCTGGTTAATGATCTCTTTGGGAGATTGTTGGTTTTTGGTTTCTAGCATTTCTGTTTTGGCACTTTGATGGTTTTTCCATCTTGTGTTGCCATCAATGCCAAAGGGGGAGATTTTTGGTATTTTGGATATGTTGATATGGTTTTGTCATTGATGTCAACACTTGTCAACCTTATCAACACTTGGAGATCTTTGGTTATGTTCTCTGGCAAGTCAGTGACTTATGCACAATCACCAGTATTTGGTTCACCGACAGGTTATATTGTTCACCAGCACTTGGAATGACTTAGAGACTACTTGGTTATGTTGAAGACATTATTTGATCACTTGGTTTTGGCGATTTGGCTATTGGTCTATTAGGGTTTTCATATTTGTTGTTACCGGCAAATAGGTCCAGGTTATGTACTGGCAAGCATATCTATTCCAGATCACCATGACAAGTTATGGAGATGGTTTATTATTATTGTAAATGCATTGAGCCGACATGATGCATCGCTTATTGATTCATTTGTAATTGATTTTATTGTAATATCTTTTAGTGAGATGACCTATTCAATTGGTCTTAGGTTATGGTATAAATGTAAGATCTCATTTGTGAGATTGATATGCGATTGAAAAAAAAGGATTGTAATAGGGTATATGCCAAAATAAGCAGAACTATACACGTAGACATCATTTGAAGGTTGACAGAAGATTTTTTTGAAGGCAACCAAAACTAAACCAGTACTAAATCCAGCAAATGAAGATGTTATTTTAAGAAGTACATTATTATTGGATTTAACCATCCAATTGTAGTTAGTGTGACTCTCATTTTGTGATTGAGCAGTGAGCTCTAGGCAGCTGGTCTTTTTGCATGTGCAGAATTCATATTATACACACATACTATCTGCAGTAGTATCATTTGATTGTGGGTAAGGCTTCCCACCATGGTTTTTCCCCTTACAGGGTTTCCACGTACAAATATTTGTGTTATGTGTTGTGGATGTTATTGTCTTTCTATCTCATGCATTAATCTTTACCAGTACTGCAATTAACTGATAAAACTATCTACTAGCATAAAGTTTGGTTTACCAGCATTAAGCATTAAGTTTTGGTTAAGTTAATTTTGGTTGAATTTATTGGACAACTGATTCATCACCCCCCCCTCTCAATTGTCTCCAGTACCTAACAGACACATGGATGAGAAGAATTGGGAGGGTGGGATTCTAAAGAACTCTTGAAGTAACAAAGCTCGGTTCTAAAGGGAAGTTAAAAGTCAACAGTTCGACATAAGATGTTCATGAGATACGTTTTAAGATTGGAGGTGGCAAATAAAAATTGGTGAGGAGAAGAAGAAATAGAAAAAAGAAGGTTGTGAATATTATGGCTCCAAAAAATATCCAACTACATTGTTGTACATTGAAAATAACCTTCATGTTATACACAGGGGGGTATAGCAGTCGTAGTGCTCCTACCGAGCTCCACGGCCATTCTGAGCCCATTCTGTAATTTTTGTGTATGTATAACACAAAATTTTTGCATCGTATGACATCACGGTTTGGGAGCCAGATTAGCCATGTCCATAAAAGAGACCATTCCTACTTCAAAGAAGAAGTGCAAACAAGCCAAAGAGGAGATGATGTAGCCAATTAAAACATAATCAATATAATAAATGAGAACCCCAAATGTAACACAAGTCTGGATCAAATATTCTTCATTATCCTTCCTTGAAAAATCCAACCATTCTGCTATTACAATGAAAAAATCCCTATTTTAATCAACAACCAAAAATTTCCTTTTTGGGCACAGATTTTTACAAAATCCAAAATTTGCCTTTTATGGAAATTTTCAAATCTATCCCAAAAATCATGAAATCTTTTGGAAATATAAAAAACATTCCTAGGACACGAATTGCCAATTTTCTAACTCCATAAAGATTACGAGCTCAAAATTAACTAAAAAATCAACTTTCTAAAAACCCAAAATAAAAGTAAAAGCCAATTTTGAGGCCTTAGATGAAAGAATCGAGCCCTGAAAATTTTAATTTTTTTGAGGCCCTATTGAACTAGGTTCTATCATAAATCCAATCAACTCCTCAAGATATACATCCACGTAAAATTTCAGCCCAATCCGACAACCGAGTCAAAAGTTATGACCCCGCGAAGTCCCTGCATCATTCTCCTCTGGTTGAAAAGAACGCAACTCCTGCAAGTGGTTCTCCTCAAATTGCTTCCATTGACCTCGATCCAACTTCTGCAA
This sequence comes from Cryptomeria japonica, assembly GCF_030272615.1. NCBI lineage: Eukaryota > Viridiplantae > Streptophyta > Pinopsida > Cupressales > Cupressaceae > Cryptomeria > Cryptomeria japonica. The sequence goes on from NC_081410.1 coordinate 649,782,565, forward strand.
TTCCCACTCTATAATCCATGTGCTCTCCGCTGGTGCTAATCCATCCCATTGTACCAAGTATCCATGGCATTCTCCTTGCCCAGTGCGAACAATCTTCTTATCTAGAATTTGTGCAATCGTCTCCCTTTTCTTATTGGGAAGTGTTTTCTTCCAATCTAATTCCTCCTCATTTCCATCATCATGAATTTCACCATTAAATTTGTATAGATAAGAAATATTAAATACAGGAGAGATATCAAGATAAGGTGGTAAATCGACCTAATAAGCATTGTCATTGATCTTCTTGAGAACCTTGCAAAGACCAACTTTCTTATACTTTAACTTGTGGTATGTGCCTATAAGAAACCTCTCTTTCATAGATAAACCACCACTAGATCCCATTCCTTAGAGACTTGATGTCTCTGAACAACATCTATTATAGATTTGTACTTCTCATTACTTTCCTGCAACTTTTGTCTCACCTCTTCCTACAATTGGTGGTGTTCTACAAATGCTACTGCATCATCCTTGATTATTTTTCCAAGGGGAAACTACACCGAATCTAGAACACCCTTAGGATTCTTAACATAAATAATTTGAAATGGGGATTTACCTATAGATCTATTCATTGAGCTATTGTAAGCAAATTCTTCTTGGGGCAATGCCAAATACCACCACTTGGGCTTCTCTCCAACAATGCACCTTAATGGGTTTCCCAAACTATAGCTGACTACCTTTGTTTGCCCATCAGTTTGAGGGTGATAGGCACTACTAAACTGTAACTTAGTCCCCATCTTCTTCCATAAATTTTCCAAAAATAACTTAAGAAATTTGTATCTCTATCAGAGACAATGGTTTTTGGCACACCATACAACCTAACAACTTCTTAAAAAAATAATTTGGCCACCAGTGTTGCATCACTAGTTTTCTTACAAGCAATAAAATGAGCCATTTTGCTGAATCTGTCAACAACCACAAAAATAGAATCATTACCTCATTGTGTATTTGGCAATCCCAAAACAAAGTCCATGCTCAAATCTATCCATGGTTCTAGAGGTATGAGTAGTGGTATGTACAATCCTGTATTCTATAAGTGTCCTTTAGCAACCTGACAGATCCTAAACCTTCCCACATGTTTGATTACATCTCTTTTCATATTTGGCCAGTAATATTTATCTTCGATTAAGGCTATTGTCTTATCCTTGCCAAAATGTCTAGCCAAACCACTGCTATCAAATTCCTTGATGATATTCTCCCTCATGGAAGGAACTGAAATGCATAATTCTTTCCCTTTAAAGAGATAAACACATTGCATAAAGTATTCACCTTGAATATGAGACATATTTCAAGCTATTCGGTTCTTCAACTGTTGCACAATCTCATAGAAGTAATTATTAGACTCATACAAATCTTTGATTGCATCAAAACCAACTACCTCATTCTCCATTATTCTCAGAAGTACAATGCATTTGCTCAATGCATCCACAACTTGGTTTTGCCTTCCTGATTTGTGTTACAAAACAAACGTATAGCCTTGTAAGAAAGAAACCCATTTCGCACGTCTACTACTCAACTTCTTTTTTGTGTTCAGATATTTTAATGCGATGTGATCTATGAACAAGACAAACTCCTTTGGTACTAAATAATGCCTCCAATGTCGCAAGGCTTGCACAAGTGCATAAAACTCTAGATCATATGTAGAATAGTTCTTCCTTACCTCATTCAACTTTTCACTAAAAAGGGCTATTGGTTTACTAGCTTAGCTAAGAACAACTCCAATACCTACATATGAGGCATCACAATCAACTTCAAACACCTTTTTGAAATCTGGTAATGCTAATAAGGGAGCATCAGTTACCTTCTTCTTTAGAAACTCGAAACTTTTTTCAGCCTCACTGGTCCACATGAATTCCTTTCCTTTGGTACAATCTATTATGGCTGCAACAATACTACTAAAATCTTGAATAAACTTTCAAGAAAATGTGGCCAGACCATGTAAACTTCTTACCTCTATTTTTCTTTTAGGACTAGGTCATTCCAGAATCGCTCTAACCTTCTTTGAATCCATCTTGATACCTTATGTAGAAATAACAAATCCCAAAAACACCAAACTCTCTTGCATAAAACTACACTTTTTTAGGTTTGCATAAAGTTTCTCTTTCCTCAACATATCCAATATGATCCGCAAATGCTGCAAGTGCTCCTCTTTGCTCAAACTGAAAATTAAAATGTCATGAAAATAAAATACAACCAACTTACCAATGTAAGGTCAAAGCACTCTATTCATCAGTCGCATTAAGTTACTGGGTGCATTAGACAACTCAAATGGCATCACACACCACTCATATAATCCATCTCTAGTCTTGAAAGCAGTCTTCCATTCATCCCCTTCTCGGATCCGAATTTGGTGATACCCACTTCTCAAATCAATTTTACTGAAATAATTTGCCCCTGCAAGAACAACCATCATGTCATCCAAGCGAGGTATAGGGAACCGGTATTTGATGGTAATTATATTGATTGCTCTGCTATCTGTGCACATCCTCCATGTACTATCTTTCTTTGGTATTAATAATGTTGGTACAACACATGGACTCATGTTTTCTCACACCACACCTTTCTTCATAAGCTCCATCACCTGCTTGTTGAGTTCTACATGTTGTGTAGGACTCGTCCTATATGCTGCCTGATTAGGTAAATATGATTCCGTAATTAAATCAATATGATGTTGAATATCTCGCTTCGGTGGAAGACCATTAGGTAACTCATCTAGTATAACATCACTATACTCTGCTAGTACCTTTTCTATTTTAGCAGGTATTGGTATCCCTTATCCTTCCTCCTTTTGTACCATTAATGCATAAAAGAATCCTGTCACCTTCATCTCTTCAACAAGCTCTCTTTCAGACAACATATTCTTACCTTCCCCTACATCCTTAAGGGGTAATCATATGACTTTCGATCCATCCTTCCAAAATGTATATGTATTCCTTTCACTATCATGCATGACTTTTTTGTCATATTGCCAAGGCCTCCCCAACAATACATGACATGCATCCATTGGGATGACATCATACCAGACCTCATCTTTGTAAGTTTTGCCTAGAGAAAACTTGATCAGGAACCTCTTGTCAACAGTAACTTCATTCCCCTTCTTAATCGTGATGGAACCTTAATTTTTTTTTTCAAAATTTAGAGTTCGAAATCTCATGCAGGACAGCGAGTTCACTGGAGAAATCATGCGAGACACCTATGTTCAGGTATACTTTTCCATTTCAAGCTTCTGAAAGCCTATTTCGATGCATTCGTCAAGAGGTTGATTTTCAGGTATGTATGTAGTTGCAAATTCGGAATCATTCCAGGTATGCCTTTTTGAATCATAATTTTTATCCATTTAAGCATTATTATGCCAATCTAATTGTTCTTTTGCATTTTATGTATATTAAATAACCCTCGTACCAAGTTGTAGGTTCCTATGATATCATCTGCCATTTTTCCTAAAGCCACTCCATTTGCATTTTCTTATGTTTTTCAATGGTGAGCTAAATTTTTCTTATGTTTTTCAATGGTGAGATAAATTTTTATCAAAGTAAGTCATCTTTGAGTATTATTAAATCTTTCCCATTGAACATTGAATTGAATATTCCTCTGAATTCTTCATGTCACAACGTATCATTATGACAGTTTCTAATCTTCCATGATTTGATTTGCTATTTTTCTCAAAGCGGCCTTATTTGCAGTTTATTTTAAATTCTCATGTGAAATGTAATATTAATTCAAGTAGTCGTTTTCATATGTTAATATTTCTTACTTGATTTAATCTTATAATAATATAGTTTATTCTTTCAAATATTTATGATACAAGGATGCTCTGTGCAAAATCCTAGGTATCAAGGAGTTCATTTAATATCTTCTTGGCTAATGTAAAGTTTATTGAGTATGATGTTTGCAGGTTATTATTCAACTAGAATATTATTATTTTGTAAGAGGAAATATAAGTTCATTTTGAAAGATAAAATATATAGGATCAAGATTCAATTTTGAATTTGATAAATAATACTTTTATGGAATACGTTTAAATCATTTTAAATAAATGATTTGAATAAAAGATATATTTATATGGGACTTATAAAGTTCAAAACACTTTATACATGGCAGGCTGGCAAAGGATGAAACTCATCAGGAGATCGTTGTAATAAAAAATAAGTCTCCCTGATCTCCGATAAAGATATAACAAAGCACTCAAGTGATTAATCAATCCATTCTGGAATGCACAGTGGCTAAAACTGAATTCACGTTTTTACAGTTCGGGCCATTTTTTGAAGCTGAAAATGAATGATTAATGATGTTTTTATTCTTAAAATGATTGCCCGGATCATATATCTCACCTTGGGGGGCATTTTTATAATATTTTTATTATTTTTAAAGTGTCAGTAAGTTGTTTAAAAAGCTCAGATTTGCAAGTGACGACTTGCATATTCTAATTCAGCAAAGGAGACTAAAAGAGGCATGTTTTACCCGATAACAATAGAGATCCAACTCTATCCTTCAATACTTTTTGTATTAAGTATCATAGAATCACAAAGTAATTTTTTTGTTCATATTTTTTGCTCCTTTCAAGCAAAATTATTACAAATACTAGCTCCTTTCGAGCAAACTTATTACAAATACTAGCTCCTTTTGAGCACCAAACTAGACACAACAATTGGAAGACCAAGGGTCACAACTTAGAAATCCACTTTAAACAATGAGACAAATACAACCAATGGAGACCAAGAGTCACAACTTAGAATTCTACACAAAGGTGTCCCTCATGGGAGTTGAACTTGGGTCTCCACATTGAGAACTCAATGCTTTAACCAACTAAGCTCAACCTCTTGGACTTCAATACTTGAATTCATGAGATAATATTAATGAATTTGACAACGATACTATAAGTCAATTACGGGCAGCAGAATGGGTGTTTGTTTACAATACTCAGCATCCCATTAAACAGAGATTGATATATCAGAAGCTATAATAGATGTTCTTTGTTCTTCTAATGGTAAATGAGGATCAATTTTCTTTTTTGGAAATATCGCATGACGATCTTCAGACATGCCTGGAAATGGCAAAGCTCGCAAATATGATTGTATTTGTAGTTTCAGCTGATGGTTGTGGAATTGTGCACAATTGATGTCTTGTAGGAAGCCAATGCTCATCCATGCTCAGAGCTCTGCATTTTCCCAGCACTATTGGCTTGATCACTCACTCACCAATGGATAAAAGGAAGAAACAAGATGCTAAGAAAAAAAAAGAATGTTTTTCAAAGTCTTACAAATAAATTTTCGGAAGACTGTAAAATTCTACTGGCAGATACAGAGGAAGTATTCTTAGACCTTGGTTATATTTTTAATTTCCTTTGAATAAATACAAGTGAATATACTTTGTCATTTTAAATCTTGAAAATCACTAGAATATTTTTATTATATGTTTTTTACCCTTTAAAGTTCATTGAATCATTTTATATTAGGGTAAATATTATTTCAAAATCAAAATATGAATATTATAAAGAATATTTTGTAAAAGGGGAAGATGCATTTTTTTTACACAAATGAAAGAGATAAATAGTATTTATTCAAACGCCATTGCAATAAGGAATTCCATTCATATGTATATATTTGCCCTAATCCAATAAATTGGACAGATTACATTAGGGTAAATAGTTTTAATGTTTTAAAGATCAAAGCATGATTATTATTATTTTGGAAAAAATGTATTTTTACTATAAGTAAAGTGATGAAAAGCATTTATTTATTAAAGTGATCCTTCCATATGCATTTTATTTTCCCTAGGTGTATAAATTGAATATATTTATTAGGGTTTATTATTTATATCATGTACTTAATAATTTGATTGGTATTTGCAAGGGTATGTTCATGTGATAAAATATTTTCAACCTAATTCAAGTGCCCTAAAAGGTGAAGATGTATTAGAAGTTTTTCCACGGATAGCATTTTTGCATAGCAAAGTATATGCTTCTATTTTCTATATAAAATCTTTTACCTTTAAGGTAAATTATTTTATATGAATAAATATTTACAAGTGTTTAATACTTTGATTTAAGTGAATTATCCTAAATAAGTATTTTACATAAGGGAGAAGGATTATTACCTAATCAAAGGTGGTATGTAGTTAATGTTTAAAATCAAGGGATTTGATTGGTTTGTTTTATGTGCAGGAGATATTGAGGAGATGATGAATATTTGCCGAGAAATGTTATCAAAGTGGAGGATAAAGGATATATTATTAAAGCATTATTTAGTATGGTGTTTTAGGGTTTTCCTTTTAAATTATATCTATAAACCAAAGGGTGTGTCTTTTGGAAAACAACTATTTGTAACTCCCTCCTATGTATGAAAGGGTGTGTCCTTTCATATGTGCCTATGGATTCACATACTTATAGGGAGGCATTTTTTATGTAAAGGTAGAGGAATCATAAGAACAATATATTGTTGAAAGGACTGAATGTCTTTTTGTATTAGGGAAGTCTATAGGAAGAATAAGTATCATTTTGTGCAAGCAATCTATAATGGAGTATCTGCAAGTGCAGCTTATGTAAGCAATTATTTCTTGAAGATTAATATACAAGGTTCGTTGTTTCTTTTTCCAAATATTGTGTACACTTTTGTGTTGATGGTTATCTTTGTCCTGTTGATAAATCTGTTTATAGATTTTCTATGATGTGAATCACATGCCATTGCATTAAGGGAAATATTGAGATCTTATTGTTTGTGTAACACATACTGAACCTTCATAGTTGATGAGAAATTGTCTCTTGAGTTGATAATATATTTTGTCCACAAAGTGTCATATATATCCCTCGATAGAGGCACTGGTTTGTTATTGATCTTTTAAGGTTTTGTTCTCTATGCATTCAAGGTCCTTGATAGAGAAACTTTCTTCCCAAATCCTATATGAACTGATCTATGTAGATTTCATTTAAGTCCTGAAAGCAATCTCATTTTAAATATACATTCGCAATCATTTCTTTTCAACGCATTCAGTTAAAGCACATAATAAAGCATAGTTGCAGAACAATAATTTGCCAGTTTTGTAAACTTGCTAAAAGGTTTAAATCCACTATAAATAACCTCTTTTGTGCTTGAGAGGAAGAGGCACACCCACCTAGGTTTAGTGGAACCTAAAGTACAGAGGGATCGAGTCCTTGACTGTCCTTGTTCGTTGGCCAAGGCTGATTGGACTACTTGAGGATTTATCAAGTATTTTGGTTTTCCAATCTATGGTTTTGGGAACCAATAGATTGGCGAATCTATTGGGGAGTTGTCATACATAGTTTGACATTCACCTAGAAGCTCTAGTGTTTTTTCGTTGAAGATTTGATAAGTTTTATTTTCCCCATCTGAGTCACCCAACAAATTGGTGACTCTGCTGAGGAGTTTTCATACATAGTTTGACATTCATCTAGAAGCTCTGGTGTTTTTTCATTGAAGATTTGATAAATTTTGTTCTCCCCATCTAAGTTACACAACAGATTGGCGACTCTGCTGGGGAGTTGTTACAAAGAGTATTCAGAATTTTTGGTGAGCTTGTTTCAGATTCTGTTGGAGGAAGAAGCTCAGAAAGTAAATAAAAGTATTATTCCTCTTAGGAGGTGGCGAATCTAACTAATAAGAAGTTTTATTTCAATTGGTGGCTCTACTAGGGGAAGAGACCCAGAGGGAGATGAAAAATTGCCTTTTTGATAATGTTTCAAAGAAAAACATTTATTCTAGATGGCATCAGGCCATTGGATCTCAGAAGCTTTCAATGTATCCCAAACAAGTTTCTCTCTAAGCTTTCACAACTTGTACCAAAATTCCATGGGGAATATGATGAATCAACAATTGATCATTTGTATGTATTTTATACATTCATAAAGGATTATGAGATTTGTGCAGAAGATTATGTGATGAAACTATCTGTTAGGATGTTGAAGGACAATGCAAGAGAAGCTTATGAATCACTCCCTATATAGAGCATCTCATCATAGAGGGAGTTGGAGCAATAGTTCCTTGATGTATTCCATGACGCAGGTGAAGAAGGAAGCATGTGCTATGAGCTAGAGGAAGATCACAAATACACCATGGAAGTGGAATCCTATGTGTCTCCCTTGGATGAATTTTTAAATATAAAAAAACAAGAAGATGAATTTGCAGTAAATTTCTTTATGAGGATGTTCAATATTTATCGGGAGATACCTTCAGATGTCAAGCCTCCATTTTATGAGTTATTAAATAAAATACATAAGTTAGGGTATGACTCTCAGTTGTATAGTTTTCTCAAGTATCTACATGATGAAATAGTTGCAAAAGATAATAGATGCGGGATGAAATCTACAGAGGGAACACAAAACCCTAATGAAGAGGGAAGTTTGGATCAGATTGAAGAAGATTCCATTATTGATGTTATGGAAATAGACAATATGCAAAATGATGAATCTCTCAGTGTGGAAGAAGATGACATTTGTTATGAGTGGGATGAAAATCATATTTACACTGGGGAAGAAGAGTCTTGCATTTCCCTTTTGGATGCATTTCTCAATCTAGCAAGGAATGAGGATGAATCTGCAACACAATTATTCTTGAGGATGTTCAGCATATACACAAAAATACCTTTGGATGTCAGACCTTCATTATCAAGAAAAATGCACGAGTTAGGGATTTATCATGATCCTCGAGTAAAATCTTTTCTCAAAATTGTATATGAAAGCATTTTAGAAGAAGAATCTAATAATGCCCAAATTTCAAATAAGGAAGACAAATCCATATTTGTAAAAATAAACATGAATAAATGTGATGATGAAGGAGAAACTTTCCTTAGTGCAGAAGAAATTTCAAATTTGTTAGATATTGATTATCAAAAATACATCCAAAAAAATGGTCAGATTTTCTTTAAAATAAGCAAATTAATGGATTAGGTCACATTCAAGGTATGTTTGATGAAGCAAAATGATGATTCTCGAGGAGATAATATATCATAGAAATATATACCTTGTGGGAAATATAGTAGGAGAGGTTTGCCTGAAAGTAATATGTTTCTCCTACATAGTAAATATCTAGAGGAATGTGAAGAGGAGATTCCTGAAAGCGAGTCACCTTTTAATCCATTCTGTGAAATATGTTTGCATACAATTTGTACACAAGAAGCCAAGTTAGCAAATGAAGACATTATTCAAGGTGATGATAACTCTCAGAATTTTTTTTGTAAAGGTATGCATTACGATTTATCAGATGATCTTTTGTGTAATGAATTAGAAAAAAAAATTCAAGAAAATATGCATACATGTTCTGTGATTTCAAGTCCATTACTTGAAGGGGATATGGAAAATACATCCCTAAATAATGTTCTAGAAATATCATATAATAAAAGTATGGGTGAAAAGGAGGTAATATTTTTGCAAAATATTACTGGGAAGGATACATGTCCTGAATCCTTATGTGAAAAAATTAAAATATTCTTTAACCATAAGGAAGAAGAAAATATGTCTAAAGAAAACATGGAAGTTTTTTCAAATTTACATTATGATAAAATCATATGTGAAAAGAATTATTATTTCTACCCCAATTCACTATTTGAGAAATATAAAATATGTTTGAAAAATGAGGAGGTGGTAAAAATAAATAATGTGCAATACAATCGGGATATTACATTGGGAGGCATAAATATTTTCAAAGAACGAGGTTATAAAGAAAATTTACCAAAGATTTATCTTGCAAAATATATTATTGCACAGGCAAAAAATTGGATGCTTGGTGAAAGGGGTATGCAACATTATGATATTGACAGTTTTTATCACACTCGAAAAAAGGCTACATCTGGTGAAGGTGATTTAAATTTTTCAAAAAAGAAAGCACTATTAGGGTTCTCAAAGGGATGTGAAGTACAATGGAAAGGATATTACAAAGTTAGAAATCATAAAATCCAATTTCAAAAGGGATACGAGGCTAATTATTTATTCTTGGGTCAAGTGATGAGATATATTTATGAAGACTATTGTGAAGAGGAAAAAATTAACGGAGTAATCTATATGGTTAGTGGAAGGGATGATGATACACTCGGAAGGTATACATTGTTACATAACTAGAACTAGGTGTTTGACAGAGGAAAGAGAATATCATCAATTTTTGGGGGGCCTCGGGAAACCCAATTGTAATTCAAATAACAATCTGTAGAGGATATAGGATGCTATTTGATGCTCTACTTTTCCAGAGATGGCTGACATCTCACTATGCCCACAAGGGGCATACGTCCCCAGAAAGAACCACTGATGGAACCTTAATTTTTTTTTCAAAATTTAGAGTTCCAAATCTCATGCAGGATAGCGAATTCACTAGAGAAATCACGTGAGACACCTATGTTCAGGTATACTTTTCCATTTCAAGCTCCTAAAAGCCTATTCTAATGCATACGTCAAGTGGTTGATTTCCAGGTATGTTTGTAGTTGCAAATATGGAATCATTCCAGGTATGCCTTTTTGAATCATAATTTTTCTCCATTTAAGCAATATTATACCAATCTAATTGTTTTTCTCCATTTTATGTATATTAAATAACCCTCGTACCAAGTTGCAGGTTCCTATGATATCGTTTGGCATTTTTCCTTAGGCCACTCCATTTGCATTTTCTTATATTTTTCAATGGTGAGATAATTTTTTATCAAAGTAGGTCATCTTTGACTATTATTAAATCTTTCCCATTGAGATTTCATATTGAATTGAATATTCCACTGAATTCTTCATGTCATAATGTATCATTATGCCAATTTCTAATCCTCCATGATTTGATTTGCTATTTTTCCCAAAGCGACCTTGTTTGCAATTTATTTTAAATTCTCATGTGAAATGTAATATTAATTCAAGTAGTCATTTTCATATGTTAATATTTCTTACTTGATTTAATCTTATAATGATATAGTTTATTTTTGTAAATATTTATGATACAAGGATGCTCTGTGCAAAATCCTAGGTATCAAGGAGTTCATTTAATATCTTCTTGGCTAATGTAAAGTTTATTGAGTATGATGTTTGCAGGTTATTATTTGACCAGAATATTATTATTTTGCAAGAGGAAAATTAAGTTTATTTTGAAAGATAAAATATACAGGATCGAGATTCAGTTTTGAATTTGATAAATAATTCTTTTATAGAATATACGTTTAAATCATTTTAAATAAATGATTTGAATAAAAGATATATTTATATGGGACTTATAAAGTTCAAAACACTTTATACATGGTGGGCTGGCAAAGGATGAAACTCATCGGGAGATCATTGTAATAAAAAATAAGTCTCCTCGATCTTTGATAAAGATATAACAAAGCACTCAAGTGATTAATCAATCCGTTCTGGAATGCACGGTGGCTAAAACTGAATTCACGTTTTTACAGTTCGAGCTATTTTTTGAAGCTGAAAATGAATGATTAATGATGTTTTTAATCTTAAAATGATTGTCCGGATCATATATCTCACTATGGGGTGCATTTTTATTGTTTTTAAAGTGTCGATGAGTTGTTTAAAAGCTCGTATTTGCAAGTGATGACCTGCATATTCTAATTCAGCAAAGGAGACTAAAAAAGGCATGTTTTACCTGATAAAAATAGAGATCCAACTCTGTCCTTCAATCCTTTTTGTATTAAGTATCATAGAATCACAAAGCTCATTTTTTGCTCATTCGAGCATCCACGTTACAAACTTATTACAAATACCAGCTCCTTTCGAGCAAACTTATTACAAATACTAGCTCCTTTTGAGCACCGAACTAGAAACAACAATTGGAAGACCAAGGGTCACAACTTAGAAATTCATTTTAAACAATGAGACAAATACAACCAATGGAAGACCAAGAGTCACAACTTAGAATTCTACACAAAGGTGTCCCTCATGGGAGTTGAACTTGGGTCTCCACATTGAAAACTCAATGCTTTAACCAGCTAAGCTCAACCCCTTGGACTTCAATACTTGAATTCATGAGATAATATTAATGAATTTGACAGTGATACTATAAGTCAATTACGGGCAGCAAAATGGGTGTTTGTTTATAATACTCGACATCCCATGCAATATAGATTGATATTTTAGAATGTATAATAGATGTTCTTTGTTCTTCTAATGGTAAATGAGGATCAATTTTCTTTTTTGGAAATACCGCATGGCGATCTTTAGACATGCCTGGAAATGGCAAAGCTTGCAAATATGATTGCATTTGTAGTTTCAGCTGATGGCTATGGAATTGTGCACAATCGATATCTTGTAGGAAGCTAATGCTCATCTATGCTCAGAGCTCTGCATTTTCCCATCACTATTGGCTTGATCACTCACTCACCAATGGATAAAAGGAAGAAACAGGATGCTAAGAAAAAAAGAGAATGCTTTTCAAAGTCTTACAAATACATTTACGGAAGACTGTAAAATTCTACTGGCAGATACAGAGGAAGTATTCTTAGACCTTGGTTATATTTTTAATTTCCTTTAAATAAATACAAGTCAATATACTTTGTCGTTTTAAATCTTGAAAATCACTAGAATATTTTCATTATATGTTTTTTACCCTTTAAAGTTCATTGAATCATTTTATATTGGGGTAAATATTATTTCAAAATCAAAATATGAATATTATAAAGAATATTTCATAAAAAGGGAAGATGCATTTTTTTACACAAATGAAAGAGATAAATAGTATTTATTGAAAAGTCATTGCAATAAGGAATTCCTTTCATATGTATATATTTGCCCTAATCCAATAAATTCGACATTTTACATTAGGGTAAATAGTTTTACTGTTTTAAAGATCAAAGCATGATTATTATTATTTTGGAAAAAATGTAATTTTACTATAAGTAAAGTGATGAAAAGCATTTATTGATTAAAGTGATCCTTCCATATGCATTTTATTTGCCCTAGGTTTATAAATTTAATATATTTATTAGGGTATATTATTTATATCATGTACTTAATAATTTCATTGGTATTTGCAAGGGTATGTTCATGTGATAAAATATTTCCAACCTAATTCAAGTGCCCTAAAAGGTGAAGAGGTATTAGAAGTTTTTCCACGGATAGCATTTTTGCACAGGGAAGTATATGCTTCTATTTGCCATATAAAATCTTTTACCTTAGGTTATGAAAAAACTATCATTAGGGTAAATTATTTTATATGAGTAAATATTTACAAGTGTTTAATACTTTGATTTAAGTGAATTATCCTAAATAAGTATTTTACATAAGGGAGAAGGATTATTACCTTATCAAAGGTGGTATGTAGTTAATATTTAAAATCAAGAGATTTGATTGGTTTGTATTATGTGCAGGAGATATTAAGGAGATGATGAATATTTACCGAGAAATGTTATCAAAGCGGAGGATAAAGGATATATTATTAAAGCATTATTTAGTATGGTGTTTTAGGGTTTTCCTTTTAAATTATATCTGTAAACCAAAGGGCGTGTTCTTTGTAAAATAATTGTTTGTAACTCCCTCCTATGTATGAAAGGGTGTGTCCTTTCATATGTGCCTATGGATTCACATACTTATAGGGAGACATTTTTTATGTAAAGGCAGAGGAATCGAGAGAACAACATACTGTTGCAAGGAGTGAATGTCATTTTGTATTAGGAAAGTTTATAGGAAGAAGAAGTATCATTTTGTGCAAACAATCTGTAATGGAGTATCTGCAAGTACAACTTATGTATGCAATTATTTTCTGAAGATTAATATACAAGGTTCGCTGTTTCTTTTTCCAAATATTAGGTACACTTTTGTGTTGATGATTATCTTTGTCCTCTTGATAAATCTGTTTACAGATTTTATATGATGTGAATCACATGTCGTTTCATTAAGTGAAAGATTGAGTTCTTATTGTTTGTGTAACGCATACTGAACCTTCATAGTTGATGAGAAATTGTCTCTTGAGTTGATAAGATATTTTGTCCACAAAGTGTCAGATATATCCCTGGATAGAGGGACTGGTTTGTTATTGATCTTTTAAGGTTTTGATCTGTATGCACCCAAGGTCCTTGATAGAGAAATGTTCTTCCCAAATCCTATATGAACTAACGTATGCAAATTTCATTTTAGTCCTGAAAGCAATCTCATTTTAAATATACATTCACAATCATTTCTTTTCAAAACATTCAGTTAAAAGAACATAATAAAGCATAGTTGTAGAACAATAATTTGCGAGTTGTGTAAACTTTCTAAAAGGTTTAAATCCACTATAAATAACCTCTTTTGTGCTTGAGAGTAAGAGGCACACCCACCTAGGTTTAGTGGAGCCTAAAGTGCAGAGGGATCTAGTCCTTGACTATCCCTATTTGTTGGCCAAGGCTGATTAGACTACTTGAGGATTTGGCAAATCTTTTGGTTTTCCAATCTGTGGTTTTGGGAACCAACAAAACCATGCAATATGGTAAGGCTGAGGATGTTTCTCACACTGTAAATTTAACTTATCTACCATCTCGCTAGGAACCATATTATCACAACTACCACTATCAATAATAACTTGACATACCTTTCCCCTTGAGGTGCATTTGGTTCGAAAAATATCAGTTCGAAGCCATGAGTCATCAGAGCTTTGAATCAGTGTTTTCTCCTTCTCTGGGATTATCACGGTTCTCCTTATCATGAGGTTTTCTCTTATGTCTGGGAGAACTTCTAATTTTGCTCCATCATTTTCAGTTTAGCTAAAATCACCGTGGACGGTCTTCCTTGATTTCTATCTTGCATGTTAAAATTTGAGCACTCAAATGCTTTGTGGCCTTCTTCCCCACACCTAAAACAAGTGAATGGTCTTCTTTTCCTTTCCCATCCTCTACCACCACCATAACCTCTTCCTCTTTGAAACCCTCACCCTAGTTGTATATTGGAGGACTCTGGATGGGTATCATCTTGCTTCTCTACTCCTTGGGATGAATCTCCCCTACCATAATTTGAACCGCCATGTGAAGGAGATGATGTACCCCTTATTCCTCCTCTATTCCTCTAAAAATATTATCTATTTTGTTTTTCTTTTGCTTTTAGAGCTAGCTGGTAGGCCTCTTCCATACTGTTGATCCGATGCAAGCTTAATTCATCCTGAATTGAAAAATTCAATCCATTTACATACCTAGCAACCATTTTCTCATCAAATTCTTGATTCTCATCTCAAATGGACAACTGGTAAAATTGATCTTTGTAATATTGTACAATAGATAAATTTTTCTTTAGATTTTGAAATATGTGAAACAGAGTTTGTGCATAGTCTATGGGCAAAAACTTTTCTCTTAATTTATTCTCTAGTTTGCTCCAGATTTTGATCTTCTCTTTTCTTTTCATCATTCACTCCTTTTGTAGATGATCCCACCAGATCATTGCATGACCCTTTAACTTAGTGCATGCAAACTTAACCTTTTTTTCCTCTATCATAGACTTCCATTCAAAAAAAATTTCCATCTCATTCAACCAATCGATTAGCTCCTCTGGTTTAAGACTACCTGCATATTCTAAAAATTCAACTTTCATTCCTTCATTCCTTCCTTGTAATTCCCTAAGCATCCTCTCTTCAAAATTATCTTGATTTACTGGCTCTATTTCAAGCTCTTAAGACTAATTTGTATCTCCTTGATCTGAACCATCATCAGAACTATCTCCCCTTTGCCTCAGTCTATGATTTTCCATCATTTTTGTGAGGTCTGCAATCTACCTTTGGAGGTTTTGCATGTCTCTATGCATTTGATCAAGACCTCTTCCTCCTCCTCTCCCAGCCATCTTCTTGCTCTGATACCAGATGATGTAGCTAGTTAAAACATAATCAATATAATAAATGAGAACACAAAAATTTGCCTTTTATGGAAATTTTTCAAATCTCCCCAAAATCACAAAATCTTTTGGAAACCTAAAAAACATTCCTTCGGCACAAGTTTCCAACTTTTTAACCCTGTAAAGGGGAAACTGCACCATATATAGAACACCCTTAGGATTCCTACTATAAATAATTTGAAATGGGGATTTAGTTGTAAATATGTTCACTGAGCTATTGTAAGCAAATTCTTCTTAGGGCAAAGCCAAATCCCACTACTTAGGTGTCTCTCCAACAATGCACCTTAACAGGTTTCCCAAAATATGATTGACTACCTCTGTTAGCCCATCGGTTTGAGGGTGATAGGCACTGTTAAACTGCACTTAGTCCCCATATTCTTCCATAAAGTTCTCCAAAAATGATTTAAGAACTTTGTATCTCTATCAGAGACAGTGGTTTTTGGCACACCTTGCAACCTAACAACTTCTGAAAAAAATAATTCGACCACCCGTGTTGCATCACTAGTTTTCTTACAAGCAATAAAATAAGCCATTTTACTGACAAAAATATAATCATTATCTCGTTGTGTATTTGGCAATCCCAAAATAAAGTGCATGCTCAAATCTATCCATGGTTCTAGAGGTATAGGTAGCGGTATGTACAACCCTATATTCTGTTAGTGTCCTTTAGTAACCTGACAGCTCCTACACCTTGGCACATATCTGATTACATCTATTTTCATATTTAGCCAATAGTATTTATCTTCAATTAAGGATATTGTCTTATCCTTACCAAAATGTCTATCCAAATCATTGCTATGAAATTCCATGATGATATTCTCCCTCATGGAACCAACTGGAATGCATAACTGTTTCCCTTTGAATAGATAGTCATCTTGCATAAAGTATTCACCTTGAATATGAGAAATATTTTCATCTATTGTGTTCTTCAACAGTTCCACAATCTCCAAGAAGTCATTGTCAGACTCATACAAATCTTTGATTGCATCAAAACCAACTACCTCATTCTCCATCGTTATCAGAAGTACAATGTGTTTTCTCAATGCATCTACAACTTGGTTTTTCCTTCCTCATTTGTGTTTCAAAACAAATGTATAGCCTTGTAAGAAAGAAACCCATTTCGCATGTCTACTACTCAACTTATTTTGTGTGTTCAGATATTTTAATGCGATGTGATCTGTGAACAAGACAAACTACTTTGGCACTAAATAATGTCTCCAATGTCGCAAGGCTTGCACAAGTGCATGCAACTCTAGATAATATGTAGAATAGTCCTTCCTTACCTCATTCAACTTTTCACTAAAAAGGGCTATTGGTTTACCTCCTTGGCTAAGAACAACTCCAATAACTACATGTGAGGCATCACAATCAACTTCAAATACCTGTTCTAAATCTGGTAATGCTAATATGGGAGTTGTTATGGGTGCAACAATACTGTTAAATTTTGAATAAACATTCATAAAATGTGGCTAGATCATGAAAACTTCTTACCTCTCTTATGCTCTTAGGACTAGGCGATTCCAGAATTCCTCTAACCTTCTCTTAATCCATCTTGATACCTTCTATAGAAATAACAAATCCCAAAAATACCAGACTCTCTTGCATAAAACTACACTTTTTGAGGTTTGCATAAAGTTTCTCTTTCCTCAACACATCCAATATGCTCCACAAATGCTGCAAGTGCTCCTCTTTGCTCATACTAAAAAGTAAAATGTCATCAAAATAAACTACAACCAACTTACCAATGTAAGGTCGAAGAACTATATTCATCAGCCGCATGACGGTACTGGGTGCATTAGACAACTCGAATAGCATCACCATCCACTCATATAATCCATCTCTAGTCTTGAAAGAAATCTTCCATTCATCCCCTTCTCAGATCCGAATTTGGTGATACCCACTTCTCAAATCAATTTTACTGAAATACTTTGCCTCTACAAGAACATCCATCATGGCATCCAAGCGAGGTATAGGGAACCAATATTTGATGGTAATTCTACTGATTGCTCTGCTATTTTGGCACATCCTCCATGTACCATCTATCTTTGGTGTTAATAATGTTTGTATAGCACATGGACTCATGCTTTCTCGCACCACACCTTTCTTCATAAGCTCCATCACCTACTTGTTGAGTTTTGCATGTTGTGTAGGACTCATCCTATATGTTGTCTGATTAGGTAAAGATGCACCGATAATTAAATCAATATGATGTTGAATATCTCTCTTTGGTGGAAGACCATCACGTAACTCATCTGGTATAACATCACTATACTCTACTATTACCTTTGCTACTTCAGTGGGTATTGGTATCCCTTCTCCTTCCTCCTTTTGTACCATTAATGCATAACATAATCCTATCACAGTCTTCTCTTGAACAAGCTCTCTTTTAGACAACATATTCTTAGCTTCCCCTACATCCTTAAGGGGTAATAAGATGACTTTCAATCCATCCTTCCAAAATGTATATGTATTCCTTTCCTCATCATGTATGAGTTTTTTGTCATATTGCCAAGGCCTCCCCAACAATACCTGACATGCATCCATTGGGATGACATCACACCGGACCTCATCTTTGTCAATTTTGTCTATAGAAAACTTGATCAAGCACCTCTTGTCAACAGTAACTTCATTCCCCTTCTTAAACCATGCAATACGGTAAGGCTGAGGATGTTTCTCACACTGTAAATTTAACTTATCTACCATCTCCTTGGAAACCATATTCTCACAACTACCACTATCAATAATAACTTGACATACCTCTCCCCATTAGGTGCATTTGGTTCAAAAAATATTGGTTCGAAGCCATGAGTCATCAGAGCTTTGAATCAGTGTTTTCTCCTTCTCTTGGATTATCATAGTTCTCCTTATCATGAGGTTTTCTCCCATGTCTAGGAGAACTTCTAATTCTACTCCATCATTTTCATCTTTAGCTAAAATCACCCTGGACAGTCCTCCTTAATTTCTATCTTGCATGTTAAAATTTGAGCACTCAAATGCTCTCTGGCCTTCTTCCCCACACCTAAAATAAGTGAATGGTCTTCTTTGACTTTCCCTTCCTCTACGACCACCATAACCTCTTCCTCTTTGAAACCCTCACCCTCATTGTAGATTGGAGGACTCTGGATGGGTATCATCTTACTTCTCTACTCCTTGTGATGAATCTCCCCTACCATAATTTGAACCGCCATGTGAAGGAGATGATGTATCCCTTCTTCCTCCTCTATTCCTTTGAAAATATTGTCTGTTTTGTTTTTCTTCTGCTTTTAGAGCCAACTAGTAGGCCTCTTCCATACTATTGATCTGATGCAAGCTTAATTCATCCTGAATTGAAAACTTCAGCCCATTTACATACCTAATAGCCATTTGTTCATCACATTCTTGATGTTCAACGTGAATGGACAACTAGTAAAATTCATCTATGTAATCTTGTACAGTAGATAAATTTTGCTTTAGATTTTGAAATCTACGAAATAGAGTTGGTGCATAGTCTATGGGCAAAAAAAAATCTCTTAATTTCTTCTCCAGTTTGCTCCAGGTTTTGATCTTCTCTTTTCTTTTTTGTTCGGTCCTTTTGTAGATGATTCCACCAAATCATTGCATGACCCTTTAACTTAGTGCATGCAAACTTAACCTTTATTTCCTCTATCATAGGCTTCCATTCAAAAAAATTCTCCATCTCATTCAACCAATCAATCAACTCCTCTGGTTTAAGAATACCTACATATTCTGAAACTTCAACTTTAATTCCTTCATTCCTCCCTTCTAATTCCCTATGAATCCTCTCTTCAAAATTCTCATGATTTACTGGCTCTGTTTCAAGCTCTTAAGATTGATCTGTATCTCCTTGATCTAAACCTTCACCAGAATTATCTCCCCTTTGCCTCAATCTCTGATTTTCCATCATTTTAATGAGGTCTGCAATCTGCCTTTGGAGGTTTTTCATATATTTATGCATTTGAGCAAGACCTCTTCCTCCTCCTCTCCCAACCATCTTCCTGCTCTAATACCAGATGATGTAGCCTGTTAAAACATAATCAATATAATAAATGAGAACCCAAAAATTTACACAAGTCTGGATCAAATTCTCTTCATTATCCTTCCTTGTAAACTTCAACCATTCTGCTATTACAATGAAAAAGTCCCTATTTTAATCAACAACCAAAAATTTCCTTTTTGGGTATATTTTTACAAAATCAGAAATTTGCCTTTTATGGAAATTTTCAAATCTATCCCAAATATCACGAAATATTTTGGAAATCTTAAAAACATTCCTACAACACAAATATTATGACCCCATAAATATTATGAGTTCAAAATTAACTAAAAAACCAACTTTTTAAAAACTCGAAAAAAAAGAAAGCCAATTTTGATGCCTTAGATGAAGGAATCCGGCCTTGAAAATTTGAATTTTTTTGAGGCCCTACTGAATTAGGATCTATCGGCTATTCAATCAAATCCTCAAGATACACTTCCACATAAAATCTCAGCCCAATCGGACAACTGAGTCAAAAGTTATGACCCCGCGAAGTCCCTGCATCATTCTCTGGTTTAAAAGAACATAGCTCCTGCAAGTGGTTGTCCTCAAATTGTTGCCACTGACCTCAATCCAACTTCTACAATTCCCACTCTGTAATCTATGCACTCTTTCTTGGTGGTAATCCATCCCACTGTACCAAGTATCTATGGTATTCTCCTTGCTTAGTTCGAACAGTCTTCTTATCTAGAATCTATGCAATCTTCTCCCTTTTCTTATTGGGAAGTGTCCACTGCCAATCTGCTTCCTCCTCACCACCATCATCATGAATGTCACCATGAACCATGTATAGATCCAAAATATTAAATACAAGAGAGATATCAAGATCAGGTGGTAAATCAACCCGATAAGCACTGTCATTGATCTTCTTGAGAACCGTGCAAGGACCAACTTTCTTATACTTTAACTTGTGGTATCTGCCTGTAGGAAACCTCTCTTTCCACAGATAAACCATCACTAAATCACCCTCCTTAAATACTTGATATCACCGACGAACATCTATTATAGATATGTACTTCTCATTACTTTCCTGCAACTTTTGTCTCACCTCTTCCTGGAATTAGTGAAGATGTTCTGTAAATGCTACTGCATCATCAATGATTCTTTCTCCAAGGGTAAACAATATTAAATCTAGACCACCCTTAGGATTCCTACCATAAATAATTTGAAATGGGGATTTACTTGTAGATCTATTCACTGAGCTATTGTAAGCAAATTGGGGCAATGCCAAATCCCACTACTTGGGCTTCTCTCCAACAATGCACCTTAACAGGTTTCCCAAACTATGATTGACTACCTCTGATTTCCCATCGGTTTGAGGGTGATAAGCACTGCTAAACTGCAACTTAGTCCCCATCTTCTTCCATAAATTTCTCCAAAAATGACTTAAGAACTTTGTATCTCTATCAAAGACAATGGTTTTTGCCACACCATGCAACCTAACAACTTCTAAAAGAAATAATGCAGCCACCCATGTTGCATCACTAGTTTTCTTACAAGCAATAAAATGAGTCATTTTACTGAATCTATCAACAACCACAAAAATAGAATCATTACCTCTTTGTGTATTTCACAATCCCAAAATAAAGTCCATGCTCAAATTTGTCCATGGTTCTAGAGGTACAGGTAGTGGTATGTAGAGCCTTGCATTCTTTGAGTGTTCTTTAGCAACCTAATAGATCCTACACCTTGCCACATATCTGATTACATCCCTTTTCATCTTTGGCCAGTAGTATTTATATTTGATTAAGGCTAGTCTTATCCTTGCCAAAATGTCCAGCCAAACCACTGCTATGAAATTCCTTGATGATATTCTCCCTCATGGAACCAACTGGAATGCATAATTGTTTCCCTTTGAAGAGATAGCCATCTTGCATAAAGTATTCACCTTGAATATGGGACATATTTCTAGCTATTGGGTACTTCAACTATTGCACAATCTCTCAAAAGTCATTGTTAGACTCATACAAATATTTGATTGCATCAAAACCAACTACCTCATTCTCCATTATTGTCACAAGTACAATGCATCTGCTCAATGCATCTACAACTTGGTTTTGTCTTCCTGATTTGTGTTTCAAAACAAATGTATAGCCTTGTAAGAAAGAAACCCATTTCACATGTCTACTACTCAACTTCTTTTGTGTGTTCAGATATTTTAATGCGATGTGATCTGTGAACAAGACAAACTCCTTTGGCACTAAATATTGCTGCAACTATCATGGGGCTAGACTGACCTGCTGCCCAAACAAGCTTTTTCCTTCCAAAGGAGGTCCAACCTCATGCGGCACTGGCAAACCTTACTCATGACTTCCACTACAGACAAGTCCTTTCTTGCTCCCAGACTACGCCATCCCTTTTCAAGTGTCTACCACCTAACCACATTAACACACACCCATGTGGAATAGAAGTGCATGCCAACCCTCTCATGGTTTTCCTTCATCATGATGCTCCTAGCACTCCCTTCAAGTCCCTGACTCTACTCTAGCATTGTCTTGTCGCACCATCCTTGCACCCTTGGTACAAGCTTACAGGTCTCCTTGATGCCTTCGTCTTCTTGAGTCCCCCATAAGACCTTGACTACTAACACTGACCCTTGCCAAAACTCCTTAAGTCCTCCGGCTCCAACTTTGCACACTCTCTGAGCATGCCCAGTACTCCCATAGCACTGGTGCCCCATGTTGGCCTCCCTCAGCTCTTCTGAACCCTCAAGCACCAAACATATCTCATGGGATGACTAGACTCCCTAAGCTAGCTTCATGTTTGTCCATCTCCACACAAAGAACACAATACTGGGGCAATAGATAGCTTTATTGTTATGAAGAGATGGCCCCTGGCTCAGTCTACAAACAATTCCAACTCTGTCACTGGTCACTACCTTGAATACTTCCCAAGAATCCGATTACAAGTTCCTGCGCCTAGATCAATGTCCACTCTTGAAACAACGGTACAGATACCACTGCACCTCGCCCCTGGCGGTAGCTTCTCATGTAGAATCTTGATCCACAAAGACCCTATCTCCTTTGGAACTCAACCTAGCACACCACTAACTCTCTCATGAGCCCACGATGGCTTACCCAGTACACGACTCAGACCCCCTTCCTGAACGGGGACTCCAAGTCACACTGCTTTGGGCCCCTGGCCTATGCCTACATGACTTCGCTGGTGAACCCGGTTCCTTGTACAACCTGTGCACAATAACCAGCTCCATGCAAAAACCCAATCTAAGTCCCTTAGATTGACAAAACACTTTGCACTCCTACTTGGGCACCAAGCTCTTCACTCCATGATCCAATCTAATATCCTTGGTCATTGAATTCTCCTTCAACTCGGCTGTGCTCCCCGAACAACTCGCCTATGGACCACGTCCTCTTTTTGGTCATGCAACTCATCCATCTTTGTCACCCTCTTGGACTCGCCTCATGGCTCAGCTCAATACGAACACACTTTCGGAACCCTGTCCCTATTGCCACATGTGACCCCCACTCTAGGGCCTTGAGATCCCGGACCTCAATGCAAATCCCACTTCAGGTAACCTAGGTGCGTGCCTAGCACATCACCCCTCTTGTTCCACAAGACACATGGACTTCTGGCTCTGCAACTCAACCCACATAGCTTTCCCAACTCTCAAGCTCCAACATTCTGACATCGATGGCCCATTGTGCGGCCATCCCCCTTATAAGATCTTGGTTACTCCACTTCCCCAACTGGGACAATCCATTGCACGATTGTCCTCCTTGCAAGGGCCTAGGTACTCCTTTTCCCTAGTCCTCGGGTCATAGACAACTCCCTGGGAGTCATCCCCAACATTGGCTCAGTTACTTCGCTTCACTTAGATAGGGACCATGAGAATGCATCCACCTGTAAACCTCACCATCCAATGATAAGGCGGAGTTACTCAACTTCACCCCTAATGTCCATGTAGGACCTCTATCTCCCTGAGACTAGAGGGTAGGGTTACTCTTCTTCACCCCTAGGAGGAGGTGTCTGCCTCAGACCACCTTGATGCACTCCTGGCACTCGGCTATTCCTTCAACCGACCCCCATATATAAGTTTTTCGTCCAATTCTCACACAACTGTAGCTTGGCATTAACCATTTGTCAATCACCACAACTTCCACCTACTAAGAATAACAAGGGACTTACAACCCCAGAAGCCTACTGATCTCCCCAAGACAACAGCCCCTTACATCCTCCCCCAGTTAAAACAAGTGACGTCCTCGATGCCAGACCATTTGACTCGAGTCTCATCCTTCGCAACATTAGGACCTGTTAAAAGTTAACTTCGGATTCACTGTGCCCTGCACTTGTATCATTTATGTCCGTGACATACTTGACACTTGCTAGCATACCCCATACTGGACTTTCACTTGCATGAATCCCATCCATGGCTAACTCGCTTTGGCAAACCCCTAAGTCCAACTCACTACCTCCGCACTAATCTTTGTGAAGACGCTCCCTTGCCTCCAACTGATCTCTACTGCTAGTCCCCAACTCAACAACATATTGCAAGAACCCAGTCCTTGACTTCTACTGAGCTAACTGCCCTTGTTTGAACATCTGTGAAACAACTCTATGATATTCGATTGCACCATGCCCCATATCGGCTTCTACATCTCCAAAACTCCATCGTTTGCACCACAACACGACAAAACACCACAAACCATGCTCACCTCTCAACTCAGCCACTAGTGCCATCCTCGATGACACCTTTGTCTTCCAACTTTGATTGCTCCCGGATCAAATCTGAAAGTCTTGCCAATTTACAGAAAACCTCGCTCTGATACCAATTGTTAGTTCATATTTGCTTCGGATCTGCTTGAAATTTTTTTTTTGTCATTTTTTTGTTGATGAAAACCGACATTGTAATAAAACCCTAAAAAGGCCGACTTTGTTTGTTGCCCTAAAAATGCATGTTATAAGTGGTTGGGATGCTTAAGGCATTGAAATGTTGATGTACTATTTTTGCTGGATAATAAGAAAGATTGGACGACTGTGTATGGTGGACGTTACCATTCTAGGTGAACCACGTTAAATCTCTATGTTATCTATGTCCTATTTTATTCCTTTATCTTTTGTATTTAAATCTACATATAATTGTTAGTTCATATTTGCTTCGGATCTACTTGAAACCCTAACAGCTTGCACAAGTGCATAAAACTCTAGATCATATGTAGAATAGTTCTTCCTTACCTCATTCAACTTTTCACTAAAAAAGGCTATTGGTTTACCTGCTTGGCTAAGAACAGCTCCAATACCTACATGTGAGGCATCGCAATCAACTTCAAACACCTTTTCGGTAATGCTAATATGGGAGCTTCAGTTACCTTCTTCTTTAGAAACTTGAAACTTTCTTCTGCTTCATTGGTCTACATGAATTCCTTTTCTTTGGTACAATCTATTATGGGTTCAACAATACTATTAAAATTTTGAATAAACTTTCGATAAAATGTGGTCAGACCATGAAAAATTCTTACCTTTGTTGTGCTCTTAGGACTAGGCCATTCCAAAAATTTTCTAACCTTCTCTAAATCCATCTTGATATATTCTGTAGAAATAACAAATCTTAGAAATACCAAACTCTCTTGCATAAAAATACACTTTTCAGGTTTGCATAAAGTTTCTCTTTCCTCAACACATCCAATATGATCCACAAATGTTGCAAGTGCTCCTCTTTGCTCTTCCTAAAAATTAAAATGTCATCAAAATAAACTATAACCAACTTACCAATGTAAGATCGAAGCATTGTATTCATCAGTCACATGAAGGTACTGGGTGCATTAGACAACCTGAATGGCATCACCATCCACTCATATAATTTCCATCTCTAGTCTTGAAAGTAGTCTTCCATTCATCCCCTTCTCGGATCTGAATTTTGTGATACCCACTTCTCAAATCAATTTTATTGAAATACTTTGCCCCTGCAAGAACATCCATCATGTCATCCAAGCGAGGTATAGGGAACCAGTATTTGATGGTAATTATATTGATTTCTCTGCTATCTGTGCATATCCTCCATGTATCATCTTTCTTTGGTGTTAATAATTCTGGTACAACACATGGACTCATGCTTTCTCACACCACACCTTTCTTCATAAGCTCCATCACCTGCTTGTTGAGTTCTGCATGTTATGTAGGATTCATCCTACATGCGGCTTGATTAGGTAAAGATGCTCCCAAAATTAAATCAATATGATGTTGAATATCTCTCTTCGGTGGAAGACCATCAGGTAACGCGTCTGGTATAACATCACTATACTTTGCTTGTACCTTTTCTACTTCAACAAGTATTGGTATCTCTTCTCCTTCCTCCTTTTGTACCATTAATGCATAACATAATCTTGTCACCTTCATCTTTTTAACAAGCTTTCTTTCAGACAACATATTATTAGCTTCCCCTACATCCTTAAGGGGTAATAAGATGACTTTTGATCCATCCTTCCAAAATGTATATGTATTTCTTTCCCCATCATGCATGAATTTTTTGTCATATTGCCAAGGCCTCCCCAACAATACATGACATGCATCCATTAGGATGACATCACACTAGACCTCATCTTTGTAACTTTTGCTTATAGAAAACTTGATCAGGAACCTCTTGTCAATAGTAACTTCATTCCCCTTCTTAAACAATGCAATACGGTAAGGGTGAGGATGTTTCTCACACTATAAATTCAATTTATCTACCATCTCCCTAGAAACCATATTCTCAGAACTACCACTGTCAATAATAACTTGACATACATTTCCCCCTGAGGTGCATCTGGTTCAAAAAATATTGGTTCAAAGCCATGAGTCATCAGAGATATGAATTAGTGTTTTATCCTTCTCTGGGATTATCATGGTTCTCCTTATCATGAGGTTTTCTCCTATGTTTGGGAGAACTTCTAATTCTTCTCTATCATTTTCAGCTTTAGCTAAAAGCACCCTAGACGGTTCGCCTTGATTTCTATCTTGCATGTTAAAATTTGAGCACTCAAATGCTCTCTGGCCTTCTTCCCCACACCTAAAATAAGTGAATGGTCTTCTTTGTCTTTCCCATCCTCTACCATCACCATAACCTCTTACTCTTTGAAACCCTCACCATCATTGTAGATTGGAGGAATATAGATGAGTATCATCTTGCTTCTCTACTCCTTGGGATGAATCTCCCCTACCATAATTTGAACTGCCACATGAAGGAGATGATGTACCCCTTCCTCCTCCTCTATTCCTCTAAATATATTGTCTGTTTTGTTTTTCTTCTGCTTTTAGAGCCAGCTAGTAGGCCTCTTCCATACTATTGATCCGATGCATGCTTAATTCATTCTAAATTGAAAACTTCAATCCATTTACATACCTAGCAGCCATTTTTTCATCAGATTCTTGATGCTCAACCCAAATGGACAATTGGTAAAATTCATTTGTGTAATCTTGTACAGTAGATAAATTTTGCTTCAAATTTTGAAATCTGGGAAATAGAGTTTGTGCATAGTCTATGGGCAAAAACTTTTCTCTTAATTTCTTCTCCATTTGGATCTAGGTTTTGAACTTCTCTTTTCTTTTCCTCGTTTGCTCCTTTTTTAGATGATTCGACCAGATCATTACATGACCCTTTAACTTACTGCATGAAAACTTAACCTTTTTTCCTCTATCATAGACTTCCATTCAAAAATATTATCCATCTCATTCAACTTATTGATCAGCTCCTCTAGTTTAAGACTACTGCATATTCTAAAACTTCAACTTTAATTTCTTCATTCTTCCCTTCTAATTCCTTAAGCATGCTCTCTTCAAAATTCCCATGATTTGCTGGCTCTGTTTCAAGCTCTTTAGACTGATCTGTATCTCCTTGATCTTAACCTTCATCAAAATTATCTCCCCTTTGCCCCAGTCTTTGATTTTCCATCATATTCGTGAGGTTTGCAATATTCTTTTGGAGGGTTTGCATGTGTCTATGCATCTGAGCAAGACCTCTTCCTTCTCCTCTCCCAGTCATCTTCTTGCTCTGATACCAGATGATGTAGCCAGTTAAAACATAATCAATATAATAAATGAGAACCCAAAAATTAACATAAGTCTAGATCAAATGTTCTTCATTATCCTTCCCTACAAAATCCAACGATTTTTCTATTGCAATGAAAAAGTCCCTATTTTAATCAACAACCAAAAATTTCCTTTTTGGGTAGATTTTTACAAAATCTAAAATTTGCCTTTTATGGAAATTTTCAAATCTATCCCAAAAATCATGAAATATTTTGGAAATCTTAAAAACATTCCTACGGCACAAGTTGCCAACTTTCTAACCCCATAAAGATTACGAGTTCAAAATTAACTAAAAAAATAACTTTCTAAAAACCTGAAAAAAAAGTAAAAGCCAATTTTGAGGCCTTAGATGAAGGAATCCGGCCTTGAAAATTTGAATTTTTTTGAGGCCCTACTAAACTAGGTTCTATTGGCAATCCAATCAACTCCTCAAGATACACTTCCAAGTAAAATTTCAGCCCAATCAGACAACTGAGTCAAAAGTTATGACCCCGCGAAGTCCCTGCATCAAGATGGTCACCAAAGCTCTTGAGGTGGCCCTTTTAAGAACTAATCCTGAAAAACGTAAAGCGTTATACCCCAAAAACAACCCAATTAAAGCATGAAAATTTGGAAAAGACTCCAATAAAAATAAAATTACCATTGACTTGGAAATGTAGGATTCTAAAGAAGAGGATGGTACTAATCACGACCATGATAAAGAATATGGTAGTTCCGGAGAGAGGCATTCTTCTCACCTTATTGCAAAGGAAAAAAAAGGTAAATTTGAAATGAAAGAGGCCTCCCCTGAACTAGATGAGGTTTTTACTCTTGATGATGATGAGGATTCCTCTATTGAAGACTCAAAGGATGAAGATTTGTAGGAGGTGGAAGAGGAATATGAAGTTGATAGTGGGAATGATTCAGAGGGCACTAGAGAGACTAAGGATGAAAAATAAAATTTTGACCACAGGTCACCTTCCCTAGTTGACTATGACGATGATGAGATGGTGTCATTCTCTCTAAATTCTCCAATAGAAAAGGAAGAGACTAGTGTTGCCCAGTTACAAAGCTAGATTACTGACCTCCAGGTTAAAGTCACGAGTCTCAAATTCAAGGTGGAAGAGTGCACACAAGGTTACAAAAAGATGGGGGATGCCTTGAATTATCTCTATGTTATTACTAATGGAGTTGTGCATAAAGCGACTATGGGATTTATTTCAGGCCAAAGGAAAATGAAGAAAAAAGCCAAAAAAAATTGCAAGGTAGGGACAATGTGCAAGAGGGTGAGTAGAAGGATGAAGAGATGGACCAAGAGGCATGGCAGGAGTAGATGAAAAGATTGGCCCAGAATGGAACCTTGTCAACGACAATTAGGGTGTTGCCTGGGTGGTGCGACTGTGGGTTGTTTTTTCTATGGTTATAGTTATAGATAGTTATGGTTGTTAGGTTTTGGCTTATGATGTAGGATGTTAATTTTTTGGACTTGTGTTTTATAGGGCTTGCGAGCCCCCTAAGACTATTATTAAGTTTGGTTTTGGGGACTATCGTTATCACTCTTAACTACTTTGATCAGTTATTGATTAGTCTGGTTAGTTCTTATATTAGACTTTTTGGTGGGATTATTATGGGTTGCTACTTAAGTCAATATGGTTTTGATTACTTTTGGAGGCTATCTTTTGTGTTATGTTCTGGGTGCCTAGCTATGTGATGCTAAAAGTTGTTTTGTTGCTCTCTAATTTTATTGTTATGTGAGGGTTTAGGGCCCTTGCCTTGCTAAAGTAATTAAAATCATTGAAATAAATAGGGAAGAAATTGCTAAATAAACATAGAAGTACCAAACACTAATTTTTATTAAAAAATATTAATTTAAATATAGAAATAAGGTCTAGCACGATGATTAAATTGACCTACAAAAAATTCTGCAAAAAATCCAAAACTTGCACTACAACCACACCAGACAAGATAAAACTCACAATAAGCAATCACTTGAAATTTCTTGCAAGAACACTAAAAACCCCAACAAACTTACAAAATAGATCTTGATGCCTAGAAAAAGGTACAAACAAAATATAATAGTTCTGAACCTACAACAAAACACATAGAAAAAAAAATCCAAACCTGCAAACTCTAAAACTACAAATCCCACTGCGAACTCCATTGCTACACTACCAAACTGAAACCCCAAGAACTAGAAAATACTCTACCCTCTCGTATAATTATGCAGAGTAAAAAAAAAAAATATCTATCATGTCCAAGACACTCACAAGACTATAAAATCAACTAGAAAGTCAAAACTCCAATGGAAATGCATGCAAGAAAAGTAACTAAAATTGCAAAAACTACTTGAAACCTTCAATTCCAATGCAATCCCTAGATTCATTATCAAAGATCTTTTATCCTTTGGCCATCTAAAACTCATGGGTTTTCATACAAAAGCTCTTATCTCTAATGGATTTTTTGTCCACTAAAGAAACCACAAGCATAAGGCTCTATGAGAGAAATTATTAAATGAGCAAAGGTTGCAAATGAATAAATGCTATGCTTTTAAATGTAATAGATCCACATTGGGCTCCCAAAATAACACCCCTCTTGTATTGGCACCGATAAAATAATTATTAGTTTAATATATATTTTCTTGAAGGATGTACTTATCTGAGGACAATATAATTATTCAATAAGTGATATTTTTCAGTGTGTCTCATCACCTCCCACTTACTATTTTTAGTAAGTTATATTTTTGGAGAAAGAGACATGGTATAAATAACTTAAAGCAAGACATTATTGACATGTAATGACTAACATGATAAAGAGAATCATCTTCACAAGAGTAAAAATGATCACAAATAACACAGTAAATTTATCAATTTGATAGAAACTCGTTAACAAAATTCTAATAAAAAATTCTAATAATAAATCACAAAACATCATATATAATTTATGTAACATATATAATTTAGAAAATCTAAACATATGTTGTCTTATCTAATTTTCACATATTCATAAACATGTGTATACAAAATTACTATATCCAACTTTCATATCTCTAAAACTATTTGACCATTATTGTTGATCGATTATTTTATTCTAACTAGTTATGTAGGTTAGATTTAGTTCTCCATGCTTCCTTTAAAACTGTTGTCCCATATGAGATTTTATTGGCTGAAACTGGCGCCCTCCCTTTTAGAAGCAATGCTAATGGTCCATTTGTTAAGATACCTAAAGAAGACTCAAAATATGAAAAAACATTGTTGGTCTAAGATGATTTTGGAGGAAAGACTAGATAGAAGGAAGAAAACATGGATGAAAGAAAAATGACAAATCGATGAAAAACGAGACGTTAATATAAAAGAGTGTCCAGATGCCAATGAAGAAATAAAAAAGTTTGTGAGGAAAAAATTCAAGAGTAGCATATGGTCAAAACAAAATGGGCATAAAAAAGTCTATTATATGAAGAATTCAATCCTATGGACGATCATGAGGGAAAAGCCTACATATGAGCAAATATCAAATGCAAAGCAAAAATGCTAATAACTCAATTGACAAGTAGTTCTCATCACTTGAGGTGTGAAACAAGTAGATGGATGATACCTAAAGAAGAATGAGAAAAGAAAATATGTTTATTTTGCAACATGGGAGTGGTAGAGACAAACTGACATTTTGTCATGGAATGTCCAACATATAGTGACATTAAGATCAGTTATGAGGACATTTAAAAAAAGGATAATTTAAGAACTTTGTTTGAGGAAACAAAGGTAGACAAAACAACAAACCTATTGATCATAATTCATTGTTGAAGGGCAGATCTAAAGAGGGGGTTACCAATTGTTTAAGGCTTTGATCCTCTGTTCGAAAATATGTACTATTCTTGAGCCCCATAGACTCCTTCGGCTTCATGAAAGTTATTACAATCTTTTCAACCATTCAAAGAAAAACTTTTTGTAAAAACACATAACAGCTTTATAACCCTAGATTCTTCAAACCAAAAAAACAAAACTTATTGACCTTCCCTTGATCTTTTCACGTCCACTTTCAAATTATATTCACATATAATGGAGTAAGAATGGACCCTATTCTGATAGTGAGCTTTAAGTTCACGTACGCCATTACTCCAGAAGTTATTTGAGTCTTGGTAGGGAATTTCATTTTGAAATCCAAGTGGGCCTCTTATTAACACCCATTACTCTGAGCCTATGCAGGGACTGATTCATGAAGCTTTTCTGACCTACTTTACCAGGGCACCAATCACCTTGTGATATTATAGGCTCTATTCTGTGTACGGTACATGATTAATGCACACACATGATTGCATCCCTTTTAAGACAAGAACTCAACAGAGGGAGCCCTATTCTCTAGCTGTTCTTGTGACGCCTAGATTACTACATCCTTGTCATGAAATAACGTGTCCATTGATGTTACTCTACAATTTGTCATTACATTAAAAAGCTTCCGTGACTTCCTCGCTCTAAATCCAAGCTGACCAAGGACTTGTCATTCCGGGACTTGTCTTCTAGTTATGGCTCCACTATGGATTTCAGGGCCCCCCATTTCTTTTATTTGGCTAAGCTTTTTTGAGAGAAGTTAGTATTTCAATGATTGCTCTAGGTAAGATAGGTATGCAAAAGATGGAGAAGAGAAGTTAGTATTTCAATGATTGCTTTAGGTAAGATGGGTATGCAAAAGATGGAGAAGAGAAGTTAGTATTTCAATGATTGCTTTAGGTAAGATGGGTATGCGAAAGATGGAGAAGAGAAGTTAGTATTTCAATGATTGCTCTAGGTAAGATGGGTATGCAAAAGATGGAGAAGAGTGGTACAAGCTTGGTGGAAAGTGTGGACGCCATGCAAGAGATTTTCAAGCATTTGGATGCTCAAAGCTTGGGGTTGGCCTCCTGTGTCTCTAGAAGGTGGCACGAGGCAGCCATGGAGGATAACTTATGGGAAGTGATTTGCACCAAACGATGGCCTGCTTCTGACATTTCAATTGGTCAACTCAGATGTGTTGTGGGTGCAATGGGTGGATTCAGGCGTTTGTATGTGAAGTGGTTGCATCCTCTTTCCAGGCATTCTTCTCCCCCACAATGCAAGAATGGTGCTTTTGTGGACGATAATGTTGGGTGGAGCGAAGACCAAGTACGGCTTTCCATGTCTCTTTTCTCTGTTGAGTATTATTTAAAACTTGGGTCATTCAGAAGTAGTCCCTCTTATGAATTGTCTGCTATTCTTTCCCAGAGTAAAGTTGAGAGCACTAGCAGAATCTTGTAGGGCAATCATTTCGGTGCTCTCTGATGTGTAATTTATACTTGAGAATGCTACTTGATCATAGGTGCATGGTGGGTGTATTTTGTCATTCTTTTTTTGCTTTAGAATGTCAACGTTCCTTTGGTTTTTTGCTTAGTGCTATTTGAAATTGTTTGTGAGCCAGCAGCAAATCTGGGTGCTCGTACCATTTACAGGAACATTGAATTTTGTGGAATCTAAAATTTAATAGAGAGATTGACGAATTAGGATTAAATTTATATAAAATAATGATATAAAACATTGGTAAAGGACATAGAAAAAGAATATTTAAGATGAATTTAAAATGTTACTCAAGATTTAGACTTTAAATCTAAAAGTCAAATTTAAATTAATGTTTAATTCATTCTTAGAAACTTATCATATCTTAGGTAAAGAAAATCAAACTAATCAAATCTATCTTGATACTTGATCTCTGTCCCTCCCCTAACCAAAAATCTAATTTCTGATTCCAACTCATCAATTCACTGCAAGTCCAATCTTCAAACACAATATACTATTCTAATCCCCTTCTCCATCAAACATCTCTCCCACCTAAAACTTAAATTTAAGCTGAAACCTTGAGAAAATCATGATCAAATCCAATTCCAAATCCTTTTACAACTCAAAGGCACTCAAAAAATTGATCCTTCCATTCTATCATCCAATGAACTCCCAAATTTCATCCACATCAACCAACCATCCTAATGAATCCCTTCATTTGAATTCTCATCCTAATCCAATCATCCCAATCCTAACTAAACCACAAACACCAATCCAAAACCCTAGATAATCAAAGCTAAATCAAGAAAAATTTAAAACTCTACATAATTGGTGGATGCATTTTGTCATTATATTTTTGCATTAGACATTTGTCAAATTCTTTTGGTGTTTTGTTTAGTTCTTTATGAAATAGTTTGTGTGTCTACAACAAATTTGGGTGCTTGTACAAATTACAAGAACATTCAATTTTGTAGAATCAAAAAGTTTATGTAGAGTTTGACTAATCAAGATTAAATTTATATAAAATAATGATCAAAAGTTACATTGGTAGATAATATAAAAGAACATTAAAAAATAATTATATTGAAGATGATTTGAAAATGTTAGTCAAGATCAAGACTTTAAATGTAAAAGTCAAATCCAAAACTAATGATTAATTGATTCATAGAAACTTATCATGTCATAAGTAATGAAAATCAAACTAATCAAATCCAATCATCTTAAGGTCTTCACACTTGATCCCCATCCTTTCCATAACCAGAAATCAAATTCATGATCTCAACTCATCAATTCAATCCAAGTCCAATCCTGAAATATAATCCACCATCATAATCTCCTTCTCCATCAAAGATCTCTCCCACCCAAAACTTAAATTTAACCTGAATCCTTGAGAAAATCTCGATCAAATCTAGTTCCAAATCCTCTTACAACTCAAAGGCACTCTAATTGTTGAAACCTTACATTCTATCTTTTAATAAAAATACCAACTTTCATCCACATCAACCAACAATCCTAGTTCATACAAATTCTCATCATAATCTAATCATCTCAAGGTCTTAATTGTTAGTCCAATCCAACACCAATCAAACCCATCAAAAAATATCAAATATAACTTGATCTAAAATCTAAGCTTTCAAATTTATCCCAAATCTAAGCTTGATCAATCGATCCTATGAGTTTCTAGTTAATCTGATTCTCCTTTCATTGATGATGATAGTAGTATTTTTTTATCAATATGAATACAATCACTCCAATATACCCATGACATTGAGGATGGTCCTCTAGTCAAGGTGAATATACCCTAGATAACATTTCTTTAAGAAAATTGGTCAATAGCTTCAACTACCCAAGCATTAACCAATAAGAGAAAAAATAGACTAACATAAGCTATCCTACCAATCATAATTATCTATTTGTTAGTCATCCTTACACCACCTTTAAAAGCCACCTCCATAAACCAATCCCTTCATCACCCATTGAAATCCCAAATCCACACCTCTCATGAGATCCTTGTAACCTCAACCTCCTATACTAATCCATCACCCTCAAAACCCTCACAATCCACCAAAAACATCCTTCAAGTATTTTCTCTTAAGAATATTTACAAATAATCCTAAATCATAGAGCACAATAAAATGATGAACACCTCTCACATTTCAAATCTCATGCTATCCATGTGTATCATAAATAGTCATAAATCCCAAATCCATTAACACCCTCACATCCATCAAATTCCATATCCATAAATGTTAAATATGTTTCCCTTATCCATGTGTACAAAACAAAACAAAGAATTCATTTATGTACTAATTATTAACACAAAAAATTATCTTGTGGCATCATAAATTATTACCCCCTCACAATTTCATGTAAGATTTAGTATTTGTTTTCAGTATGTCTGATTATGTGTAAATGTGCGTATCTCAGACTTTGATTGACAAACTAGGTCAAAACCTTAATACCTGGCTCGTTGAATAGCCAATTATGCCAGGACTCTAATGCCTAAAGCTAATGTCCTCCTCAATTGGCCCCAGGTTCCAATGTTCAAATGTTGACTTTGGGTCTTTGTTGGCCTAAACCCGAATAGTCATTATGAGAAGGTGTTAATTGCATATAAATGTGTCATTACATTAAAAGCTTCCATGACTTCCTCGCTCTAAATCGAAGCCTAGCGAGGACTTGTCATTTTGGGACTTGTCTTCTCTAGTTGTGGCTCCACAAAGCATTTCAGGGCCCCCCATTTCTTTTATTTGGCTAAGCTACTCTATCCAAGATTCCAATGCTTTACTAGCTAAAGCTCTTTTGAGATAAGTTAGTATTTCAATGATTGCTCTTTGGAGAAGAGTGGTACAAACTTGGTGGAAAGTGTGGACGCCATGAAAGAGATTTTCAGGCATCTCGATGCTCAAAGCTTGGCTTTGGCCTCCTGCGTCTCTAGACGTTGATACGAGGCAACCATGGAGGATAACTTGTGGGAAGTGATTTGGACCATAAGTTGGCATTCAAGCGTTTGTATGTGAAGTGACTGTATCCTCTTTCCAGGCATTCTTCTGCCCCACAATGCAAGAATGGTTCTTTTGTGGACGATAATGTTGTGTGGAGCGGGGACCAAGTATGGTTTTCCATGTCTCTTTTCTCTGTTGAGTATTGTTTAAAACTTGGGCCTTTCAGAAGTAGTCCCTCTTATGAATTGTCTACCATTCTTTCCCAGAGTACAGTTGAGAGCACAAGCAGAAACCTGTAGGGTAATCATTTCGGTGCTCTCTGGTCTGTAATATACTTGAGAATGCTGTTGTCCATAGATGCATGGTAGATGTATTTTGTCATTATAATTTTGCATTAGAATGTCAATGTTCTTATGGTTTTTTGTTTAGTTCTTTATGGAATAGTTTATGAGCCTGTAGCAAATCTGGGTGCTCTTACAAATCACAGGGATATTCAATTTTGCGGAATCAAAAAATGTGTGTGTCTGTGTGTGAGAGAGTGTGATGAGGGCTTCACTCGAGTATCTATGAAATATCTATCAATAATTAGAATGTACATAAATTGCAAATTATTAATTATGAAGAATTAAATTAATATCATATAATTAGATAATTATAAACTAACATTTTAGATTATATAATCTTAAATAATCTTTTTTTTTAATCTAAAGAAGATCAAAAGATTATGTGGACCATTCATTAATCTCATTCATCTTATTATTCTATAAACTTGATTTATGATTTCTTTTTGTAGTAATCAATTACTATTGACAATTATATGCATCTTTTCAATAGCTAACGTTTTACTTCACATTTTGTGCAAGCAATAGTTGCTAGTGATGTACATCTAGTGCCTTATTGCATTTCCTATTGTAATCTGAAGATCAACTGCCTCTTCCTAACACTACTTGACAAGATCATGTTAGAATTTGTCTACCAACACGTCTTTGATTATCTATACACCATGTAATATAAGCAATATTCTTCATAGCCTAGTTATAAAGACAATCACTTAGTGAATTTATGTAATTTTAGGCCTTAGGTGCAACCTCAACCATGACCATTTGTTTAATAACATATCACCTAGGAGAGAGATGCCAATAGTTGGTCATGGTCCAATTGTTGGCATAGTACTTGTGGTTATAAGATCTAGTCTTGCAACATATTTCTACTATATATTTGTAGAGGAGGGGATTCGCTACTCTCAAGATGATAGGATCTTAAGGAGCAAATAGCCCTTGATTACATCAATGTTAAATTCTCAAAAGTGAATTTTAACTATACTTTATAAAGAATATAAAACTTAATGCTTCATAACTCAAATATAGATTATGGTAAAAATATATAAATTAGTTGTAAAATGTAAGATACAAAGAAAATAGAATCTAATACCAAATCAACTAACCCTCGATCTCGGCTGCCGACACAATATAGGGACGTCTGCATAGCTGCACTATCGTCTGCACAAAAACAACCGAAAAGCTACTAGAAAGAGTTCCTTATTCCTGCCAAACATGTTCACCTACACACATAGAAATAGAAAAAATGTTGGGGTCTATATAGGGGTTTGCCTCAGTCAACCCGTAGCTTTGGTGTTTCCACCTCCATAGACAGTTAGACAAGATTAGAAGACATAAAATAGAATAAATGTGTGATATAAACAAACCCTACTATGGACGATAACCCCTATCACAATAATAAATAATAGTTGAAATTAAATAGACAAAACCAAATATGATATGCAAGAGAGCATTACCAGCAAGTATGGCTTCGCTCTTGAGACAATAAACATGATAGACAAGATTTAAGAGGAGTCTTGGCTACTATGAGAGTCCAAGAGTTGAGAGCATTTTGGTAAATATTCATTGTGAAAGAGAAAAAGATGAAGACAAGATGACAAAGATGTTTTAGAATGACCAAATGAGGAATAATGAGAGTTTTGTTGCTTGGAATGGGTGGGAGTAGTTGTTACAAGTGTGTTTAGATGTTGGGACACTTGTTGAAAGCAAAATATATGGAATATTCTTTGTTTGAATCTCATAATCTATCGAGACATTTGTGTGTCTTGTAGACGTCTACATGTCATGCTCTTGTCTTACCATTTAATTCCAAAATTCAAAACGCAAGCTACTAATGCTTCGTCTTTGCTACCTATGAAGTTAGAATCATAAAATATGATCATAGGTTTTGTCATAAATGCATCAAGTGTATTGTGTAAGTGCAAAATTGGCACAAGGTGCAATTTGTGACACTACATTTTAACCCAACTTTAATGAGTTCATTGTTCATATGGATTAGCAACACTAAAGTAGCTAAGAAGAGATAAAATATTAAGTGCTAATAGTCCATTAATTACCCCAAAAAGGATATTCTAAAGGCCGAATAGGTTGACTAGGTGAAAGAGAATGACGTCCCTAATATTCAAACTTGACAAAAACCTACAACATCTGACATGAAATTTGGGTGTTGCAAAATTAGAAACATGTTAGTTGCAAAAATGAAAGAAGCTATCATGACAACAAGAATGCTTAAGAAGTAGATCACGAGTTATTAAAAAAATGATAAAGATGTGAGTATATGCCCCATCATTTTTTTGTCCACAGTTGAGAGGGAAAAAATAAGAAGGTAGGTGAGTCAAATTTCCACAATTTTTTTTGAAAAATGGGCAAAAAGTTTACTATATACATAAATAGTGGGCCAAAAGAGTCATTTGCAATATTCATGATAAGGACCTTCGCTTGAATTTCTATAGAGCCATAATGAAAATGCCTCATAGATGATTTTTTTGAATGCCACAAGTTGAGGAATTGTGGTCTATAGTGGAGAGTGACGAGTCCCTAGATGAGGTAGTCCAAAAAAATTCCATTTTATCTTTTTTTTTTTTGCTTTAATTTTGAAAGAAATATAAAATTGGAATAGAAATAAACTATTCTATTGTTTGAAGAGATTGAAGAGATTACAAGAGCTTCTTGATCAATTGATCAAGGATCAAACTAACTGATAGAGAATGAATTACAACTACCTCATTATATAGAGGTCTTAGATACATCTAGATATTGGAAAACTTGTATTATTGGAAATAAAGCAAAAAATTAAAACTAAAAAACTAAAATTGTTTTCGTTGTAGTCATCCCAAATAAAGCTAAAAAGTAAAAACCATAAAACTATGCAAGTGGGAGGAATTAATTAACAATATTCCAATAATCTCCCCCTAAATTTCAACCACTAAACGATCCATCATGCGGCAATCTCTGTTTAGACTGTAAATTCTTGGCTTTTATCTCCTTCAAGCCTTTTCTAAGACTTGGATTTGACTTTCTCACATGATTTCATATCGGTGGCTTAAAATAATTTCTCTAGTTTTCAGAAAACTTGTGATCTTCTCTCCTCTTGTAGAAGGCTTCTCTCCTTTTCTTGACAAAAAACACTATGGCCTCTTCAAATACCATGATTGGGCTTCCTCACACAACTTCATGTTGGTGGCTTTGACTAATTCTTCGACATTTACAAAATCCATGATCTTCTTCATACAAATCAATATTTTTAATGATTTGTGATAGTTGTCTTTTTCTCCTTCAACAATCTTATAAACAAAGTGCTTCAACTTTTTAGAGGTGGTTTAAACTTATAGTTTATGCTAGACTGCAATCTCCTCTTTCGAGGGTTGACTTCACTTCATTGAGGATGTGGCTATTTCATTTAAAGAAAGCTTGACATTGTTGTCTTCAAAAATACTTCACCCTTTCAACATGGGTGGCTTACTTAATGGAAAAATATCACGAAAATAGTTTGTGATCTTTGTCGATCTCCTCTAGCGGCTTCTTGTGGATTGCTTGTTTTTTGTTCAGCTATGACTGAATTTAGTAATTTCTTTAGTGCCCTGACTGGTTCTTCAACCCACATTCTCTTGCTTCTTCAAATTCATGAACCAAGAAAACTTTGTTGAAATTGGCTCTGATACCAAATGAAAGAAATATTAAATTGAAACACAAATAAACTATTCTATTGATTAAAGAGATTACAAGAGCTTCTTGATTAATTGATCAAGGATCAGACTAACTGAAAGAGAATGAATTACAATTGCCTCATTATATAGAGGTCTTAGATACATCTAGATATTGGAAAACTTGTATTATTGGAAATAAAGCAAAAAACTAAAGCGGTTTTTGTTGTGCAGTCATCCCAAATAAAGCTAAAAAGTAAAAGACATAAAACTATGCGAGTGGGAAGAATTACTAAACAATATTTTTAGTATGAAAATATTGAGCACAACAAGCATCTTGGTTTTGCATTGGCATTCCATTGGCATTATCACACTAACATCTGCTAAATGCACTAACATCCCAGGAACATTGTCATATTGGCATCTGCTAGACACACTGGCATTCTCTTACCACATTTGCATTCAAAATTTGTGCTAGCATCCAAAAAGAAAAAAAATATTATGCTTTAGAACTAATAATTTTAATCAAAAAATGTCAAGAAGTAAATGAGAGAGTAGATTGAGATAGAATGTTTCTCCTAATAGAGATATATTTTGCCAGCCTACTAGAGCTTTGTGAGCATACTAGCAGCATGGTTTTATAACTTCTAAGCACCCACATATGGGACATGAAATCAATAGATTGCAACTTGATATGGTAAGTAGGGATTTGGTGGTATACGAGATGCCTGAGATGTGTTTCCACCCAACTATGCTAATGGCCCTTATTGAGAGGTAGGACACAAATACCTTATCATTCCATCTCCTAACAAGAGAGATGAATATCACATTAGTGGATGTATACTTTATCCTAAGTCTCCCCATCCGAGAGGAGAGATTTTTTTACGATGAGGGATATATTTCCTAGGACATGCAAGACACATAGACCTACTGTGAAGGCAAAGTGGTCTTGTTGGATATTATAGGGAAAATCTACCTCAGATGGATTGAGTAGGGGTGAGTTGCAGTGCCTTTATCCATAAGATTATGATAGATATAGTGGAACTTGAAGTCACAATAAAATGGATGAGGCTCCCACCTGCAAATAGGTCTCATCAGATGCATTTGAGACATGGAGGAGAGAATAATTGTATTTTCTTAGGGTTATACTATGTTGGTCCATTTATATTATGACCTTGGGCAATACATGCTCCACGAGTATCACAATCTAATGACCTATACAATCCTACAAGTGTTAGCACATAATCATGTGACCTACACTAGACCAAACAAGTATCCCTAATAGATTACAAGTGACCTATCATGAGCATGAAAGGAAGCCAAGTGTAGAATAACACTTCCAAATGCTAAATCGAATAGGATAGAAAATGTAAAAAAATCATACAAACCCTTTAACTATTACATATTAGATAAACACATACAAATTTAGATTTAAAGAAATAAACTCGTAACACCAAATTTACATGGGAAAATCCTTTAGGGAAAAAGCCAACACTCTAAAAGACAAACATGGTTGTATTATCACCAACAATGAATATAGTTACAATACAATACACATAGCTAATGCTCTTTAGAAATAGCAGCATCTACAAAGAATTGTAGAGAACATCTGATGCATACAATATTTTTAGAATATATCCATCCTATCATGCAAAATACACTAAGAAGACACATATTTATAGAGCTCAATGCAAGTGGAAAGTTCCCATAGTTTTAAAACCAAATCCAACACCAAAGAGGTATGTTATGTAATGGACAACAAGTTTCTATTTCCATGACACGTTGCACATAGAATCTCTCCAAATGACAAATGCATAACTCACTCATAATGGTAACCTTGCAATATGAAACACCTACCTCACACCACTTGTCAAAAGTGAACTCCATCATAAAATACCAATTTACAAATATTAACTTTTTGTGACTCTTTCACCAAACTAGTAAGAGTTATAGTAATTAAAAAGAAAATGTCAAAGTTCCAACACATAAACCAATGACACTAGTCCCCTAATATAGGAGATCCAAACCAATATCAAAACACAATCTCTTAAGCCAAATGGGTTCCTTACAAGCATGAGTAGTTGCCATGTGCTCTAATTTTGCAGTGGAGAAAACAACTATAGCTTGTTTCTTACACATCCAACTTATTACACCAAAAAACATCATGAAAACATATCCACTGGTGGATCTTCTACTATCAATTTCACCTAGCCAATCTGAATCCACATGTCCAAAAATTTAAATTGAATGTTTAGGTCTAGGAGGATAACCATAAAAATTAAGGAATAGTCAAAACTACCCCTCAAATACATGAACTCTTTACCACATCCCAATACACCCTACCAAGTTTAGCCATAAACCGACTAAGGACTCCCACTGCTTTAGTAATGTTTGGCCTTATACAGACCATAACATACATCAAGCCACCAACACTTGCATAAGGTACTTTAGACATGTCATCCATCTTAGTAGGAGATCTTGGAAAATCCTCCACAAAAATACTTGTCCCTTATAATAGTGGAACAACTAATTATCTACAAGATGTCATGTTAGATCTATCCAATACAAAGTTGACATACTTACGCTAGCTCATCCAAAGATTTTTGCTAGCTCTATCTTTGATGATTTCAATCCCAAGAATATATCTTGTTGTACCTGGGCCTTTCATCTCAAATTGTTCTACTAACTAAGATTTCAAATCTAAAATCGTTCTTTTTCCATTCCCAATAAACAACATATCATTCACATACAGGACTATGGCAAGAATGTGACCATTTTTTAGATTTATAATACACACAATGGTTCGATTTAGATCTCAGAAACCCAAAAGACAACACATAGGTGTCAAAATTTTGATACCACATTCTACGGGACTATTTCAAACCACACAGAGATTTATTCAACTTACAAACAAGGTTCTCTTTTGCTTTTTTGAGAAAATGCTCTCATTATGGCATGTAAATTTCCTCCTCCAAATTACCGTTAAGGAATGTTTCCTTCACATCCATCTACTCCACTTCTAAGTCATAAGTTGTTGCAAGTGATAACAGGAATTAAATGGATGTCAGTTTAGCTACATGAGAGAATATTTCACCATAATCAATTCTCTCCACCTTAGAATAACCCTATCTTTTAGGTTGTCACCTATCATGACTAGACCTCCTCAATTGTTTAGGTTGAGGTTCTTTCTTTTCTTTAAAACTTTTAGAACTATTTGAGCTCTCATCATCATTAGGTCCAATAAGAGTGCATAGTTCATTTCTCATCAAAGTGGGTGTTACCAAGACAACCTCCTTTTTTCTATTTTTCTTCCTTCTCTAGCTGCAAATCAACAGTGAAAGGTTTCAACTCACAAAAATCACACTTTTATTATAGAGAACTTTCTTTGCAACTAGATCCCAAAGCTTGTAACCTTTTACACCAACACCATAAATGATGAAGATACACTTAACTGTTTTGTTCTCCAACTTTTATCTTTTCTCACTATTACATGTGCATATGTATCACAACCAAAGACTATAAAATGATTCAATAAGGGATTCTTACTAGACTATGCCTCCATGGGTTTCTTTTTAAATAGCACCAAAGTAGGAGACCCATTAATTAAATAACATGTAATAGCGACAACTTCAGCCCAAAACTTCTATTCTATCCCAACATCACTCAACATACTCCTAGCCCTCTCCATCAAGAATTTGTTCATCCTCCCCACAATTCCAATTTTTTGTGGTCTGTATGGAGTTGTCTTGTGTCTCTTAATACCATTGTCATTACAAAACATATTGAATTCTACCAAATAAAAATCACTGCCATTGTCAATCCTCAAACACTTATATTTTCTACCAATCTAGTTTTCAACCAAGGATTTCAAATTCTTAAACCAAATAAAAAAATTAGATTACTTATGAGGAAATACACAAATGTCCTTCTATTGTAGTCATTTGTGATAGATATAAAATACATAGATCTAGATATTGAAGGCACATTAAAAAGACCAAACACATCTAAATGAATATAATCCAAAACATGAGAGGACTTATAAGAACTAGAATAAAAAGAAACATGGTGTTGTTTACAATAAACACAATGTTCACAAAAGTCAAACTTGAGATTATAGTCATCAAGGCCTTCAACAAGGCTCTTTTCTTTTCAGGGCTCTAAGACCCTTCTCACTAATATGGCCATCTCTGACTTCATTAAATTGTCTTCT
The DNA here is from genome assembly GCF_030272615.1 of Cryptomeria japonica. Taxonomy (NCBI): domain Eukaryota; kingdom Viridiplantae; phylum Streptophyta; class Pinopsida; order Cupressales; family Cupressaceae; genus Cryptomeria; species Cryptomeria japonica. The sequence goes on from NC_081410.1 coordinate 649,826,829, forward strand.
CTACTAGGAGCTTCATCTCTAAATAATTTGCACCCTTAGGTACCCAAAAAGAATGACCATCAAATGTAGAAACAACAATTTTCTTCTCTACTTGATTCAATGGAGATGATGAATAATCCAGATCTTTTTTATTATACTTAATAGAAGCACTATTGCATGCCAAATTGTGCATGCATCCAACTAATACAAGGTGCCAATTTGAACACCCTGAGAAAGTACCATAGAGCATCTTATTATTTTGCATCCACCACTCAAGAAAACAACCTTCACACCCACATCACCAAGCTTGCTAATTGAAAATAGTTTTTGTGCCAAACTAGAGATATATAGGACACCTTCAATCCCCATCACTCTACCATCAAGGAATCAGATCTTGACTCTTGCACATCCAACAACCTTTAGGTGAGAGTCATCACCTAGATACACCTTCCCACCATCAAACTCTTTATATTTGAAAACCAACCTTTGTGAGAGGTGATGTGAAAAGAGCCACTTGAATCTATCAACCATACATCTTCTGATGCATGTGTTGCCAAGGTTGTGATAAAAGAGTCTACTTCATCAAGAAAGGAATTTTTTGTCTGAATTGGAGAAATCCTTTTTACTTTTTTTTTTGTTAAATTGTTCCTTGCACTCTTTTAAAAAATGACCAATATTTTTGTACTTCCAACATTTTTCTGTGGAATTTTTACCGCGACTTAGATCTCCTTAGAGACTTGGATGTACCCTTCTTGTCTTTCTTCTTTTCTTTCTCCATTGTTCTACTATGAGCAACCAAGGCCTCCTTAGTTGTCTCAGAATATTTCCTTCACATCTCTTCAGGTAAAAATAAAGCAACCACATCCTCCATCTTGAAAGTGGTTGTTGTGCTTCTAGTGGCCATCACAAGGTGATCCCACAAGTTTGGAAAAGAACATAATAGAAGCAAACATTTTTCTTGATAATTAATTTTGATACCAATAGAATTCAGCTAAGCAACCAACATATTAAATGCATTCATATGATATACAACAGATCCTCCTTCTTCCATCCTTAGAGACTAAAAATTATTTCTAAGGAATAACTTATTTACCAAGGATTTATCTTGATAAACACCACCAAGCTTCTTCCACATCTCAACTATAGTCTTCTCTTCATCATGAAAATTCAAGAGCATAGAATCAGCCAAACGGAATAATATCAAACCCTTGGCTTTCTGATCCATTGCATCCCATGCATCTTTCTATAGTTTGAGGTTTCACTGAATAAAAAACATCCTATAGATCTCTATCTATGAGCATGTCCTCCGTTTTGAGTTTCCATAACTCAAAATTGTTGCCATAATCTTTTATCTCTATTATGCTTAATGTGCTTTCCATCTCAAATCTACAACAAGGTTATGAAATATTCCTCTACAAAACTCCCAATCAAATTAAATTGACATAAAAAACCCTTCCACCCAACAAAAAGAAATTTTTTGTCTAGTATTTGATACCAATTGAAAAGAAGACAATTGCAGAGTAATGTTTGCAAGTGTTAAATCTAATAGGACAAAAAATTGAAAAAAATTGTTACAACCTTTAATTGTTATAGATTAGATAAATACATACAAATTTAGATTTAAACAAATAAACTCATGACACCAAATTTACCTGGGACAACCCTTTTAGGAAAAAACCCACACTCCAAAAGCCAAACTCAATTATATTATCAACAATAACCAAAAGTTACAATACAATGCACAAATCCAATGCTATTTAGGAGAATTCTGGAGATATCTAACCTATCATACAAAATCCACTAAGAAGCCACATATTTATAGAGCTCAATGCAAGTGGAAAGTGCCCATGGTTTCAAAAAATAACTCCAATGCCAAAGAGGCATGTTGTGTCATAAATAACAAGTCATCATTTTCATGACACATTGCACATAGCATCTTTCCAAATCACCAACACTTAGCTCACCCATAATGATCACCTCGCCATATGCAACACCTACCTCACACCACTTGTCAAAAGTGAACTCCACCATAAATACCAAGTACCAAATAATCACTCTCCATGATTCTCCCACTGAACTAGTAAAAATGTCATAGTAATTAAAAAGAAACTATCATAGTTATAACATAGCAACCTACATGCTAGTATTCCCCTAATTTAGGAATTTCAAAGTTGGTGAAAAATATATAAATAATTCAATAAACATTTTTGGACTCTAAGGTTGAGACACCTTAATCCCAACAAAGCACACATAGACCCATTGGAGCTGTAGTGGACATTTAGGGATATGCTACTTTGGAGACAAAACCTAGATTGTTTGGGGGTCGATGAAGTCATATGGCAGACATATTGGAGGATGGACACATGAACTAGTAATAGGACACAACTACCACACTTGTAGTGCAATAGGTTCCTCATTGGTCACCACAATCACATCATTGTTCATACTACTAGTGGCGATTAGTGAGCTAGTTCAAGAAGGTGTATGTACAACCTTGTGTAGTGCCTACACACATATGGTCCTTTCATAGTGCTACTAGGTCATGGGATCAACCTCATCCTACCATCAAGGAGATTTAATGTATTGATGTAGATAGTAGCAATGATGATGTAGGAATGACATGGATTTTCCTAGTGGTGGGAGACAAAAGGATTGACTTTGATTTTTCCCAATAAATTCCCTTGAAGGGGATCCTAGTGATCAAGAGGTTGAGGGAGAGGAGGATAAATAAGAGGCTATAGGAGAAGACATCTAAGGTAGAGAAAAAGAGACATAGAAGATGATAGAGGGTATCCTTCCTAGAAGCAATCTTCATTATCTCAGTCATGCCATCATTAGGTTCTCAACTAAGGATTCCTCTAACAACTATTCCACCATATGTTACACATGTTGGGGTTCTAACAATAACTACAACCATAGGTACACTAGGGGATTCAATGAGTGGAGCAATACAACATGACCCAAAGTGGCAACTAGTAAACCCAAGTATGATTTATATTTTGATAAATTATAATATAGTCATCCTAGTTTTGAATTTGTTTCTAATATATGCATCAAACACGTTCAAGACTAGGTTGCCTAGCCATACTATCTAGCACTTTTTGGGTCAATTTATAGACACAAGTTTCCTTTTGTTCCTTGTTTCTATACATGTAGTAGGAGTTTCCATATATTATTTGTAGCTTATTGTTTATGTTGATAATTGCCAATGTTTCATCATCACAACTAGTTCTCACATTCTCTTAACAAATCAATTTGGTCATTAAGAAAAAGAATAAAACAATCATTGTACCTAGCTCTCACCTAATAGGTCTAAGGTTAGGCCTATTTATTTATTCTTAATTGTATTGATGTGGTAAATAAGTTTGATTCCTATTTTACCTAATTAGTCTAGTGGATCACATTTACCCACATTACATTTTAGTGAAATTGACATCTCTTATGCTTGCATTAACTTCTAATTTTCATTTTTAGATCTAATTTGTATGCATTTAATTTAATCATATTTATATAAATTTTGTTGGGAAATAAGGTGTTGTACATGTTGCATAATAATATTTATAATTATAATATTTTTTTATTATGTGATGTTGCACGTGGACGTGTAACATGTAGAGATTCCTTTGGAATATTCTTGGGAGCACTTGATGAGTTGTATTGTAAAATTGTAATTATTTAATATTGAAAGATATTTAGAAATAAAAAACTTCGTACTCAATATTAAATGTGGTTTAAAGGGTAGTTGTGAGCACATGGTTTTACTTTACCACTAGTTGTATTTGTGTGAGCTTTTGTCTATATAAGCAAGAACATGTTTAGTGGTTAAGCTTGGTTGGTGGTTTGAGCTATCATTGTATTGAGTCCTTTATAGGTTTACATTTGTGGAGCATGGCATGGGATGTGTGGATTCATACTTGGATAGATGAGAATGCATTGGAGGGCTTGATGGTTCGAAAGTATTCATTGTAACTCTTACTACTTTATGGCGAAATAATATGGAGTAAGGATGCTTTTGGAGGCTGGGTTTTTTCCTCGTGAGGGTTTTCCTAGGGTACATCTTGTTTTATCCTGTGGCTTATCTATTTGATATTTTCATTATGGTGATTTCGTAAGATTGTATGCATGTTTTTCTCTCATGGGTTGTGTAGGAAATAGATTATTAGAATGTGGGTTTAAAGCATTATTTCCTAACAATTTTGATTGGTTGTTTTTAGATCTAATTTTTTATAATGGAATTTATACAATCTGGTTGGTTTGCAATTTTACATGTGATTACATTTTTTATTATCTAGATTTATCAAAATCATGTGTTGAATGACCTAGCTTCTTTCACTTCATCTTTTTTGTGTTGTTTCATTGTATGCTAATGTGTTTCATAATAAGGGTTTCAAAGATGTTTCATACATTCACTTCATTTCTCAAAGAAACATGTTTCCTATTTCTATATTATGATAATTTTAAATTAGTTCATGAATTGTTTGGATTTCATTAAAGATCTAATGGATTTTTCAAGTGGTACCTTTGATAGTCCTCCTAGGGATGATGTTGAGATTAGTCATACTTGTAACTCTCCTATAGTATCTCTTATTTATGAGGAAATAGTTACTACCTTTATCAATGATTTCTCTGATGTAGATGCAGCATTGAAGACTAATGATGAATGTTCTTCTCACAAGGTTACTTTTGTGCAAGAGGGACAAGGTACACATATAGATAATTAAAATATCAACACTTCCACCACCTTAGATCTTTCTCATTATTCAAGAGATTATATTATCCATCAACATATTTTGAGACAAGATGATATTATGCATTTCCTTAATGATATGTCACCTAATATAATATTGAGTAGAGATGAATCTTTAGATGATGAGAACACTTATTTCCAACCTAACAAAGTGGACATGAATGATGGTGATAGAAATGTGCATCCCCCTATAAGCATCCATTCCTGTTGACCTATTTATCCCTTTTGTCCTATAAAGTATACTTACACAAAAAAAATCAATGAGGTCTATGATAAAAGATGTTCTCCTTCTCAATTGCAAACAAACTACCACATTAGCTATGACATGATTTATAAACAAGGATATAGTGGACAAGGTTAGAAAGATGGAACAAGGAATAAAAATCCCTATTATACCTCCACTACAATACACCAAAGAAGGTGTAGGATATCCTCCTCCTTCCTTACACATTATTCTACCAAATCCTAATCCTCCTTGTTGAGAAAAAGTTGACATTGGTGTCAAAATATGTGGCAAAAATTGTTATTGAGGTGATTGTTGTTGTTTACCTCTGATGTATCTCGAGATTCAATTGTATTGTTTTTATTGTCATATGTATGCATTTGAGAACTGTGATAGTCTTATGTAGTTTGATTGATTGATATGACTATGAAATTGGTTGAAACATGAGTTGATGGAAGTGGTCCAAAAGCCTGTTCGAGAATGTTTGATAGTATTATCGAGATACAAAGATTGTTGTGGAAACCATTAGGATATATATCTTCTAATGATTAAGGATTATGACCTATAGTTTCTAACACAAGTATTACCAATATCCTATGTTTCCAGATCTCTCATTTAGCAAAAGTTATATTTGGTTCACTATTTTGCTACTACGTTGGCAACATACCCAGATTAGGTTTCAAATTGATATGTTATAATAGTTGATTTGAGTATGGGATTCCAAAAATTAAGGGTGGGATCTCTCTATGCTCAATTTGATCCTTGGTTCATTCTATAAGGAAAGGTTCTTTGTGTGGAGACATCTGTATATTCTTGGGCAAACCTATTACACATTTGATATGGCCAACCTACAAAAACATTGAAGCATGTGCATCTACTGGTGTAACTTATGCAAGGATAACATTTTTTACTTGATTAATATAGTTCATGAAGCATCTAATGGGACTCCTTGCATTGGGTTGTGTATGGGCTAATTAGGACCTCGCCTACTACACATAATTTGATGAAATAAACTATCTCTAACTTGTAAATTATGTACCTATCTATGCGACTGACTCATGTTTGTAATTTTGAAAAAGGAACTCATATATATGAGCATATGAGATTCATTTGTTGTGTGGTGTGAGTGTGATATAATGTACTCTTGAGGATACAATTTCATAACAAGCAATTACGATAATGAATCATAAGAGGAGTTCCTAATTCAAGTGTTCCAATATCAAAATATCATAAAGATCATAAGGTGTAAATGTTGAATTTGGCTGGAATAGATGAAATTTATACTTTGAAGGTTCTAATATTATATCTTTCATGTTGTTCATATTGAGGTTCTAGCTCATAATTTTCTTCTCAAACCTACGCATTTGAGATTGGTGTCTCTAGTAGGTTGGTGCTCACTATACTTCAATGGGATTGGTGTTTGCAATTTTTTGGTACCTACAAACTTATTTAAATGATCTTTTTTTTGTGAGACTAGATTTTTGTAGTAGATCCAAATAGATATTTTGAATGTGGTTTTTCCCATCCTGGGTTTTCCATGTAAATCTTGTGTTCTTTGTGTGTATGTGTGTTTATTTTCTTAGTGCTTCAATGAGTTATAGAAGATAGTAGATTTGATGTTTTGATGAAGAAGCTATTTATGGTACTTATTGTCGAAGAATAAATAAAATTACATATACTAATTCACCCCCATCCCCTCTCAGTATATTATGTGACCATCACTCATATCCTACAAGAGACAAGCCCTACTCATTTCAATATAACAAAGATAATATTTTGGAGACTTAAACATGATAAAAATGTTATTTTTCCTCACATAAGATATATGAATAACTCTAAGCGTGCTAATAAGGGTCCACATTTTTTCACTTTTGTGAAAGCCATTCCAACTCTCTTGTTGATTATATTTCATTTAAATAATTTTTTCAAGATTTATATGATAGAGATTGCATTCTTAAATTACACCTAATCTAATTCTTTTTTAAAATCCATATCTAGGGGTGGTTCATTAGCACTACTTTACCCTATTATGTGTTGGAAATATGGATGAATTGATTATGTGTTCCATTGATGTTTTGTCATTGATGTCAACACTAGCTATTATGGTTGGTTACCGACAGACAGGTTTTGGTTACCAGTAGAAGATATAGTGTTACCGACAGAAGGAACTATCTGTTGGACACTTCCGACATGTTTGGTTTTATGTGTTACATGCTTCTGGAGCATGTTTTAGTTAGTTGATATTGACTTGGTGATTGGATGCTATCATACACTCTTGTAAACCCTTATTGGCATGGTTTAAGGTTTAACCGGTAAAGCTTTCACTGAGAAACCTTGACAAAATTCTAAGTGGTGTTGGTGTGGCTTCTAGATGAAATTCAGGATGCAGAAGGTAATCCCTGATCATGCTTCAACTATTTGAAGACATTGCTTTGGTGTGGTGGACCTAGATTAGGTCAGGTACCTATTTAGGTAATGGATCGATATCATGTTAATGTGTTATCTACATGTTATCGGGGATGATTTATGGATTGGTTATTGTTGTTTTTGTCTAAATATGAGATGGAATATCATTGTAATATGAATGTATATAATGATCTTATTGTAATATCTTTTAGGTGGCTGACCTAATTGGTTTAGGCCTTAGGGTCTGTATAAATTGATGTAAGATCTCATTGTAGACTATGAAGGGTATGGTATGGGAATAAAGTAAGCATCGTGGTCATGGAATGCAATATCATATGTGAAGGAGATTTGGTTGATCATAGGTGATCGAATTGGGTTTAAGGAAGAGGTCAAAGGCCTCTGGTATTGAGCTTAACCGGGACTGTAATCAAGCATGGTAGATGCTATCTCTGGCAGTTCATTATTCTGGATTGTTGTCCAATTATCTTGAGGTGGTTATAACCTCTATGTAATCAGTGATACTCTTTTGTAATGAGCAGCACGCTCTAGACAGTGTGCCTTCCTGCATGTACAGGCCCCTTATTGTATCACATACTTTCTGCAGAAGTATCATCTGACTGTGGGTAGGCTTCCCACCATGGTTTTTCCCTTTCCAAGTTTTCCATGTACAAATCATGGTGTTATGTGGTATGGTTGCATTGTTTTAATTCTCTATTTTATTCTTAAGTTTTATTGCTTACTGGTATCTATTTATTCTATTTCGGTATTCAATGTTTATGTGCTCTGGTTAAAGGTTATTAAGTGGTTTGATTGATATAATCTGTTAACAACTGATTCACCTACCCCCCCCCTCAGTTGTTCACCAATTATCCTAACAATTGGTATAAGAGATTTGGTCCTCTTTTGTAGAAGCTTAACTGCTTGAGGTAGATCCTATGGAAACTAATCCACTGACAACTATTTCCAGAAGGGAAATCCCTAAGCTTGATGGAACAAATTATGGGATATAGAAAATCCGAATGGAGAATCATCTAAGATATCTTGGCAAGGATATTTGGGAGATTAATGAGAAAGGGTATACACCTTATGATTTGGCATTTGGCAATTCTGCTCCTCCAGACCTAGACAAGAATATTAAAAATGATTGCAGAGCTAGAGAAGCCCTCTTGTGTGCACTTATTGATCAGCAAATCATGTGATTGACTGATAAATCATCGACAAAAGCTATGTGGGATAAATTGAAAACTCTGAATGAAGGTGATCCTAATGTCAAAATTGCTAAACTTGATGGTTACCGGGTAAGGTATGAGAACTTGAAGACGGAAGATAATGAAATAATTGTTGTATTTATGTAAAGAGTAAATGAGATTGTTATGGGAATTCAATGTTTTGGAGGATCTCTGAGTGAAGATGAAATAGTTTCCAAAGTCTTGAGAGCCCTTCCACCGGTTTACAAGATGAAGGCAATTGCAATTAATGAATTGATAACAATGGCAAACACTTCAGTTAATAGAGACATTCTGATTGGGAAATTATCTGCTTTTGAGATTGAAGAATTTGGACCTTCTGGAGCTGCAAAGTCTAAACCTACTTTTCATGCATCATCATCTACTGACAAAAGTGATTGGAAAGCCTTAAATATGCAAAAGAATTGGAAGATATGAGGAAAGAGGATGAATAATTTGAGCAACTTGAAGCCTTATTTTCTAGAAGAGTATCTAAAGGACCGACAGGAAGTAAGTATGAAGGAAAAGAACCTTTTAAATGTTTTACATGTAATAAGATTGGTCATTTTGCATCTAGATGTCCTAAAAGGAATGCAAGATTTAAAGAGAGAGTTAAGAAATCATTTAAGCCTAATTATAATAGACATAGAGTCAAGAAAAGTAAACAATGCTACATAGTGGATGAGGAAGGAGTAAGTGATGACTCTGGGGATGAACTAGCAGCAGACTCTGCTAGTGGATCTGATAATGGAAAGGAATGAGTGTTCTATTCTTTAAAGGAAGATGAACTGAAACTGGCTATCATGAATGAAGAAAAGGCCCTAGCAGCAAAATTTGAAGACAAGGATGAATGGGTAATTGATAGTAGATGCTCACATCATATGACTAGAGATAAAAGAAAATTTTTGTCCCTACAAGAATACAATGGCGGCCAAGTCAGATTTGGAGATGACAAAGCATGTATGATCAAAGGTAGAGGTATCATTTCTCTGGATGGCAATCATAATACTGATAATGTCTATTATGTAGAAGGTTTAATGAATAATCTTTTAAGTGTTGGTCAATTGGTGGATAAGGGTTTCCAACTTCAGTTTAAAGATAGAAAATGCAAAATCATTAACAAAACTGGTTTGGAGATTGCAACGGGTACTCAAACTTGAGGTAATATCTTTCACTTGAATACTGGCAATAAGACATGTTTAATTGCTCATATTGATGAGAGTTGGTTATGGCATAAGAGGTTGTGCCATGTTAATTTTGATTGTATTGTCAAGATCAATTCAACAAAGGCAGTTAGAGATATACCTAAGATTATGAAGCCTCATAATCCGGTATGTAAGGAATGCCAATTGGGAAAGAAAGTTAGAACTTCTTTTAAGAGCATACATGATAAATCTAATGATGTACTTGATTTTATTCACACTGACTTATGTGGTCCAGCAAGGACTAGAATCTTTCAAGGTGATAGGTATTTCATGCTGATTATTGATGACTATTCTAGGATGATGTGGGTGACTTTTCTTAGGGAGAAGTTTGAAGCCTTTGAGAAATTCAAGATCTTTAAAGAAAAAGTAGAAACAGAAACTGGATTGAAAATCAAATTTCTAAGATCAGATCAGGGCGGTGAGTTCACTTCTCATGAATTTAATAGTTATTGTGAGACAAATGGAATTAGAAGACAGTTATCTGAACCTAGGACTCCTCAGTAGAATGGAGTAGTGGAAAGAAAGAACATAACCATTTTGGATGTAGAAAGAACTATGATGATGGAAGTCAAATTGTCTCACATCTACTGGAGAGAAAGAGTGAGTACAATAGTCTACACATTCAACAAAGTTCACATTAAAGGTGAAACCAGTAAGACCCCTTATGAATTATGGTTTGGACATACACCTACTATTAAATATTTCAGAATTTTTGGAAGAAAATGTTATATCAAAAGGGATGATTCAATTAGGAAGTTTGATCCTAGATGTGATGAAGGGATATTTCTTGGTTATTCAATTCAAAGCAAAACATATAGATGTTATAACAAAAGATTGCAGAAAATTGTGGAGAGCACAAATGTGAAAGCAGATGACCAATACAGAAATCAATCTATATCATATGACAAGGAACCAATAGTAGAAATGATCATATCTGAACCAACAATGCCTCAACCAGTACAGGAAACTGAGACAGTTACACCAGTACAATCAGAAAATTCAACTGTGACTGATTATCAAAATAGTGAACCTGAAGTTCAGAAGATACCAAGGTATGTAAGGTTAAATCATTCTGAAGATCAAATCATTGGAGATAGGAACAAGGGAGTTATGACAAGAAGATGACTGGCAAATGAAGAGGTATGTCTTATTTCTCAAATTGAACCGACATCTGTTATTGAAGCTTGTAAAGATAAACATTGGTTAAAGGCTATGGAAGATGAATTAGATCAAATAGAAAAGAATGAGACTTGGACTTTAGTTCCCCGACCTAAAAATAAGAATGTTATTGGAACTAAATGTGTTTTTAGGAATAAACTGAATGAGGATGGTCAAGTTGTAAGAAACAAGGCTAGATTGGTTTGTAAAGGATAATCTCAAATGGAAGGAATTGATTATGGTGAGACATTTGCACCTGTAGCTAGAATCGAAGCTATTAGACTATTTCTTGCCTATGCAGCTTATAAGAACTATAAGGTCTATCAAATGGATGTTAAATGTACATTTTTGAATGGTGAACTTGAGGAAGAGTTATATATTGAGCAACCTGATGGATTTTCACTAACAGATGATAAAGATATGGTTTGCAGATTAAGGAAAGTTTTATATGGATTGAAACAAGCTCCTAGAGCTTGGTATGCAAGGTTGGATAAATATCTTTTGAAGCTTGGTTTTACTAAAGGAAGTGTTGATAGTAATTTATATTATAAGATCACTGATGATGATATTCTGATTATTGAAGTATTTGTTGATGATATCATTTTTGGAGGAGAAGATAAATTGTGCATGGAATTCTCTAATAATATGAAGAATGAATTTGAGATGTCCATGATTGGTGAGATGAGATTTTTCTTAGGTTTGCAGATTACTCAAATTGACAAAGGCATTTTATCTATCAAACTAAGTATCTGAGGGAATTGTTGAAGAAGTTTGGTATGGATAATTCCAAACCGGTAAGTACTCCTATGGTGACTAGTGAGAAATTATCTATCAAAGATACATCTACACTGCTAAATCCGACAAGGTATAAGTCTATGATTGATGGTTTGTTATATCTAACTCAGACTAGACTGGATATTATGAATGCAATAAGTATTGTTTTAAGATATCAAAGTAATGCTAAAGAAAATCATGAATGTGTAGTAAAGAGGATATTTCGGTATTTGCAAGGAACAACATAATATGGCTTATGGTATTCTAGAGATGACGACTTCCCTTTATGTGCATATACAGATTCAGATTGGGCAAGATATACTAATGATAGGAAGAGAACTTCTGGTGGAGATTTCTTTCTTGGAAAGAAATTGGTTTCATGGATCAACACAAAACAGTCATGCATTTCTTTATCTACTGCAGAAACTGAATATGTTGTAGCAACAACTAATTGCACACAAGTCTTGTAGATGAAACAAATGTTGAGGGATATCAAGGTAAATTGTAGTGAGCTAGTAGTTATCTACTGTGATAACTCTGCAGCTATTGACATGTCTAAGAATCCGATATTTCACTCTAAAACTAAGCACATATCAATAAAATATAACTTTCTGAAGGACAAGGTAGAAGAAACATAAGTCAAATTGGTTTATGTGAACACTAAAGAGTAGATTGTAGATATATTCACTAAATCATTGTCTAAAGAATCATTTGAGTATTTGAGAGATAGGTTAGGGGTTTTTGCTCCTCCGACAGAGACTTGATTGATGCAGTTTGTCATCAGTCCAACATTCATTATTAGAGATACTATTCATTCTGGGACTGATGAGTGGTGCTACTACTCAGGGGGAGTAGCTATACTTTGAAGGTTCTAATATTATATCTTTCATGTTGTTCATATTTAGGTCCTAGCTCATGAGTTTCTTCTCAAACCTACGCATTTGAGATTGGTGTCTCTAGTAGGTTGGTGCTCACTATACTTCAAGGGGATTGTTGTTTGCAATTGTTTGGTACCTACAAACTTATTTAAATGATCTTTCATTTGTGAGACTAGATTTTTGCAGTAGATCCAAACATATATTTTGAATGTGGTTTTTCCCATCCTGGGTTTTCCATGTAAATATCGCGTTCTTTGTGTGTGTGTGTGTTCATTTTCTTAGTGCTTCAATGAGTTATATAAGATAGTAGATCTGATGTTTTGATGAAGAAGCTATTTATGGTACTTATTGTTGGAGAATAAATAAAATTACATATACTAATTCACCCCCACCCCCTCTCAATGTATTATGTGACCATCACTCATATCCTACAAGAGACAAGCCCTACTCATTTCAATATAACAAAGATAATATTTTGGAGACTTAAACATGATAAAAATGTTAAATTTTTCCTCACATAAGATATATGAATAACTCTAAGCATGATAATAAGGGTGCATATGTTTACACTTTAGTGAAAGCCACTCTAACTCTCTTGTTGATTATATTTCATTTAATTTTTTTTTTCAAGATTTATATGATAGAGATCGCATTCTTAAATTACACCTAATCTAATTCTTTTTTAAAATCCATATCTAGGGGTGGTTCCTTAGCATTCCTTTACCCTATTATGTGTTGGCAATATGGATGAATTGATTATGTGTTGCATTGATGTTTTGTCATTGATGTCAACACTAGCTGTTATGGTTGGTTATTGGTAGAAGATCTAGTGTTACCGACAGAAGGGACTATCTGTTGGACACTTTCAACATGTTTCGATTAATGGAGTATGTTTGGTTTTATGTGTTACATGCTTCTAGAGCATGTTTTGGTCTATTGATATAGACTTGGTGATTGGATGCTATGGGTTTAAGGTTTAACCAGCAGAGCTTTCACTGAGAGACCTTGACAAAATGCTAAGTGGTGTTGGTGCGGCTTCTAGATGGAATTCAGGATGCAGAAGGTAATCCCTGATCGTGCTTCAACTATTTGAAGACATTGCTTTGGCGTGGTAGACCCAAATTAGGTCCAGTACCTATCTAGGTTATGGATTGGTATCATGTTAATGTGTTCTCTACACGTTACCGAGATGATTTATAGATTGGTTATTGTTATTTTGGTCTAAAGCCAACATGGCATATTATTGTAATATGGATGTATGTAATGATCTTATTGTAATATCTTTTAGGTGGCCGACCTAATTGGTTTAGGCCTTAGGGTTTGTATAAAATGATGTAAGATCTCATTGTAGATTATGAAGGGTATGGTATGGGAATAAAATAAGTGTCATGGTCATGGAATGCAATATAATATGCGAAGGAGATTTGGTCGATAATAGGTGATCGAATTGGGTTTAAGTAAGAGGTCAAAGGCCTCTGGTATTGAGCTTAACTGGGACTGTAATCAAGCATGGTAGATGTTATCTCTGGCAATTCATTATTCTGGATTGTTGTCCAATTATCTTGAGGTGGTTATCACCTCTCTGTAGTCAATGACTCTTTTGTAATGAGCAGTACGCTCTAGGCAGTGTGCCTTCCTGCATGTGCATGCCCCTTATTGTATCACATACTTTCTGTAGAAGTATCATCTAACTGTGGGTAGGCTTCCCATCATGTTTTTTCCCTTTCTGGGTTTTCCACATACAAATCATGGTGTTATGGGTCAGTGCAAGAAGATGAGTCCACTTTTTGGCCAAAAAGTGGAAGTGTTTTTCCTGATTTTCAGGTTTTTGTTTCATTTGCGCTTAAATTTTGAAACACTTGGAGATTAAATCATGGAAAAAGTTAAGACTATAAAAGATAGCCCTCTGAGTTTACTTTACAAATATGTAATTTATTTTAATACCCACATAATAAAAAATAATTTTTTGAATGGATTTCTAAAAACTATGTTTTAAAAATGCCTATTTTAGGACCATACCATGCATGTGTACGACCCACACTTTTTGACACAATTAAAATTATTTTCTCAAACCGTTTTGGGAAATGGTTTGTAACACACTAAAGATTGATGAGCATATTTTTCTTTATTTGTTTTTAAAATTATTATTTTTAATTAATTTTTTAATGACCGTAATTATCTTTTTAAAAAATCGATGTGTACGGCCCACATAATTTGACGTAAAATTAACATTATTTTTTTTAAAATAGAAAAGAATTTTGTGTAGATTGATGACATATAATTTTTTTGTCAAAATTCATTAAAATAAAAAAGTTATTAAATTAAAAAACTAAGTTAATATTTCAAGTTTATGGGCCCAATTTAGTATAAATTAAATGAAAAATAGTTAAAATAATCAATTTTTAAATAAATTTACATATTTAGAATCTAGACAGTATAATCTGAAATGGATCTTAACTTCATATAAAAATTGTCTAATTTGAGGCACGCAAATTATTTCAGAAGTTCATATTTGTGCTTTCATTCATGGAGATTTGAATTTGTAGGTCCATGTCTTAGGTGTGGCCATCCCAGGCCTATAATGGACCTAATCCCGAGGCAAGTGGTGGGTTGTGGAATCAACTTCCACAGAATGGGCCCCCGTTTTGAAAATGGGAGCCCGTTCCTAAAATTACCGCTACTATCCAAAAATGACAAAATGCGCCCGAAAAAATGGGTAAATTCGGATTTAAAAAAGGGGGCCCATTTTTAAAAATGAGACCCCATTTTGTTTTCAAGTGGGCCCTCGTTTGAAAACAAAATGGGGGCCCATTTAGTTTCGCCTTGAGCCCCTGTTACTTTTTGCCTCGGGGGCCTGAAGCAAATACGGGCCTTCAGTTTTTTAAAATGGGCCCCCGTTTCTAAGAGCGTGTTTTCCAGCTCATGGACTTCTGCCAATTTGTGACCCAGCTTATGGACTTCCGCCAATTTGTGACCCATTACCTTTCACTTACCCTTATGTGGTATGGTTGCATTGTGTTAATTCTTTGTTTTATTGCTTACTGATATCTGTTTCTACTATTCCGGTATTCAATGTTTATGTGCTTCGGTTAAAGGTTATTAAGTGGTTTGATTGATATAAACTGTTAACAACTGATTCACCCCCCCCACCTCTCAGTTGTTCATCGATTATCCTAACATTATGTTGCTCCTCACTATGTGACATTTAGTAGATTACCATTTTGGGGGCTCTTTGTCATTCATGGTGGTACAATTTCATGTGCAATCATACTTGGATAACAACATAATAGCTTAGTTACTCTTGTCTCCATACTTGGGAAGGAAGAATAGTTTTCAATATTTTTCCTCCTTTCTATGGATTCACTTTTCCTTTGTTGAGTTGCATCTTTCATAAGGATATCCTTTCTTGCATAAAATGGTTTGTCCTTCATGAGGATTTTTAGCCTTTATTGGAGGTGTGTATCATTGGTCTCCTTCCCCTTCTTTTGTTTGGAGATGCCATAATTGTTAAATATCTTCTCTTTGAGGTAGATATCTTGGGGAAAATATCTCTTCCTCCTTTTTTAATCATGTATCCTTGTAAAGGATCCCCTTACACTTGTTGCAAGATATCTCTTTTATAATTATTTAGATTCCTTTCATAAACAATTGTATTGTCTTCCTAGCTTGGAGTGAATGCATGTTTTTTTAAGGATATCTCCTTGGTGGTGGTGTGTATCCTTAGTCTGGTTCTCTTTCTACCTTAAGATATAAAAACATATCTATGTTGACATCTTAACGGGGGCATATGTGTGACCTCCTCATTTTTTGTGTTGTTGCACATTGCATCACCCATTTTGCAATAGAATTTTTGGATTTCCTTGTAAACAAAGGTTTTTGTTTGGTAATCCTTGTGTTGGTGTCACTACAACACCCATTTTGTAGTTTAGGTTTTAGATTGCCTTTGAAATAGAGAATTTTGTTTGATAATCTTTGTGTGCACACTATAGAACCCTTTTTGCAAGAAAGTTTTTCAAATTATTTAGAAAATAGGATGTTTTGCTTTGTGATCTTTATCTTTATTATTTTAGACTAGTATGCTAAATTTTGGTTTTGTGAAAATTACTTTACTATCATATTTTTTATAATAATAAAAAAAAATCCATGGTTTTCTTGCACATATCCCAACAACAAAAAAATCAAAATTTTCATTTCAATTATTATGGATAGTTCATATTATAACATTTTCCTTATCATTACTCAAGAGAAAATAATTATCAAATGAGAAAACCATAAAGAACATCATAGTTAGGAAGGATATGTAAAGGACTAGTACCATCATTTAGTTTCTCTTACCACACATCATTGATAAGACACCACAAAAATAATCAATAACAATTGATATATCATAAGAATAATTGGAAGTAGTTGTTATGACTAGTGATAGTTAAAATTTTAACAACTAAATAACTAATGATACAATACAAAACCTATGACATATATTATATTACAAGGAAATATACTATATTCTTTTACTCCATTCCTTTCCAATGACTTGGAATTGAGCTTGTATATCTTTACATAGTTTCACATATATTTTGTATTCTTGGAATCACCTATATTTCCTTCCTTGGTTTCCCACATAATTTGTATTATCCTTGAGGTGGTGCAAAGCATGAAACTACAAAAAATATATTATCGATTAAAAGTAAGAAAAAATTAAAAATTCTAATATGCATATAGTTGATAATATCGTTATGGAACAACATAAACTACTCTAATGGTTGTTACAACCTTCTCTCATATTCCATTTTCCCATAACCTCAATATAAACCTTCCATAAAATGGAATTAACTCAACATCATAAACTACCAACCCATGGTCTCTCTATGAATTAATTAATTCACTTTTTTCCTATCCAATTTAACTCAAATATCTAACAACATATATAATTGTTATCACAATGATAGAAGATGATTCCTCAAAAGGGTTAAATGCACTAATCTTTACCACCACGAAATATTAGTTCCACACACATAAACTATCTAACTAGATCACACATGATATCACTCTAAACATGACTCCATATTTAAAGGTGACCTAAAGATGCACTTGCACCATACTCCTTAGATATATGAAAAAATGAGTCCTTCATTTTCCATGTTAGTTTTATCACTACTCAGAGATTCCATCTTTCTAGCTCTTCAACTTCTTCTTTCCACTTTCTCAAGCATTCCAAAAAAAGTCAACCTTAAGAACTACTTTTACCATATTATTTATGGTTCTATTCCATTAATCATTCTCTATTGAATTGGCCCTTGGCTTATATTTAGCCACAATCCATCTCAATTCAACCTATTTCTTAGATTCCACATAGCACTAGATTATATGCTTTAATACTATATATTCCTCAATTTATCCCCCATTCTCTTATCCATCTATCATATAATCTAGACCACCTTATTTTGAGGACCTCCCTTTTATTCCTCTATGTCACTTCCTTTTCATGTGTAGTGCCAAGTGACTTGTTCTAGTAACACCACACATCCTTTTGATTAATACATTTTTTCCCTCCCTAGAGTACACTATAATATTTCTTTTGAATTTTTAATGCATAAAATTTTTCTTCTATTCATCCTTTCAAATCACAAAGGTGTTATCCTTTCCATCATATCCTAAGTAATTAAATTACATGTCCTTTCGTAAAAAATGGCATGCATCCATTCATACAATATTACATAGCACCTTGCCATGATACACTATGATGTTAAACCTAACCTAGTATTATTTTTCTAGAATTTGATCTCCATATTGTAGCTAACCAAATTGGTATGGATGTGGATGCATCATCCTCCTCAATCCTAACTTTTCAACCATTTCTAAAGACACCAAGTTGTTTATGCTTCCATTGTCCACCACCATGTATCATGGAATTTACCTATTACCTTGTATTGGATCATGAGTAAAATTTTTCTGTGTTGAATCACCCCTCCAACAAAACCTCAAATATCTATACAAAAATAATAAGTCTCCACACTCTAGATCCCTTTCTAAAGTAAGTAATCTCTTGCTACTAAATGTAGATCTTGCACTATCTTTTTACTTTAATTCTTAGCACCAAAATGCTCCTTTTCCATTCTCACGACACTTATAAGATGTTCCCCTTAAGAGTATCCCCATTTTCTTATCATATCATGTCCTTCTTTGCTAATAACAAATTCCATTCTCTCTTGAGTATCTTTGTGGTAAGTATTTTCTACTATTTCATCTTTGTGGTAAATTCAATCACCTTCTCTACCATTTTGCTAGCTACTATAGTCATCTCCCATGTTCATATGATGGTTCATATCATCTATTTTATCTTTGCAATACTAGTTATCTCTTCATTTGTTGAACACACTTGGATACTGAGAGGGGGGGCATGAATTAGCATCCTTAAAAATTAAATCCTTTAGCACAATTGAAATTCAAAACCCTTAAAAATATCAACAACAATGAAAGATAAAGAAATGAAAACCAATGCACATGAGAACACCAGATTTATGTGGAAAACCCAATAACGAAAAACTGCCATGAGAGTTATCTCACAATATTTGAACAAGATTACAATTTTTTTTAAGGCTTGCTACCTAAAGAAGAACACTACTCCCTAAAGGACTTGTTGAAAAAGATACAACGACCCGCTGATGAGATTCACTATCTTAGAATTACAAGGAATAGGACTTCAACTTACAGTCTCCAACAATTTGACCATCTATATATACCCTCCACAAACAAGGAAAACATCAAATTAGAGCGACTAGAATATGAGACAAGCAATGACCCCAACAAGTTGGCCTCAAAAACATATTGTGGTGAGAGAGGTCCAATATTGGAGATAGAATGGACATAAAACAACTTATTGCATCTTACCATGGAGCCCCAAACATCAAACACACTGGCACACATCTTCCAAACTCAAAAATAGGATAACATGTAGCAATTTACCAAACGGCTTAAAAACACACCATCCAAAAGAATTAACATAATGTGGTTCATGTTGAGACACAACAGGGCTCAACACAACTTCCAATACTAGCACATGCCCCTAAATGCATAGCATAAGAAAGAAAATAAGATCTATCTATTAGACAACCACAAAATTCCCTAAAAAGCCACTCTTA
The DNA here is from genome assembly GCF_030272615.1 of Cryptomeria japonica. Lineage (NCBI taxonomy): Eukaryota > Viridiplantae > Streptophyta > Pinopsida > Cupressales > Cupressaceae > Cryptomeria > Cryptomeria japonica. The sequence continues at coordinate 649,846,567 of NC_081410.1, forward strand.
GAAAAAATATGGCAACAAAAAGATCAACCACTATCATGCGGACCATATAGATACATTCCATGACCACTCAACAACATCCCTATACACTTATTTCACATTTTCATTGAAAAAAAAGCTAGTGCAATCAAATAGATACAAAGTTCTTTATACCCAAAAGGCCAGAAAACATAGTCATGAGGTATTAAATTATCAAACATACTTGCAATATACATCATATCCTTAAATCTTAACTAAGACACTGCATAGACAATATAATCTTATCCACCAAGTCACGGGAGCATAAATAACAATGGATAAAAATGCAAAGCATTTCCTAGCACAATCTTGACAAGCAACCAAACTGCCAACATAGTACATTCACTAGAAAAAATCTTCGGTAACACCAATGACCTAAAAGGATAGAAGTGCAATGTCCACAGAACGTACAAGCTAGTACCAAATTCCAAGACCATATTTTCCAGTGTAGAATAATTTAGATAGTATTCTAAGTACTTTTTTGCATTTTCACACTTTATCAATCTACAATGACAAGAACATCCTTGTAGAACCATTTGTTCACTTAGGAGAAACGAGAGATGTAAAACAACATGTAGCATGCACAAGATCATCAACATCATAACTACTTCATCACCATGCTTCTAATCCTCATCTTAATACTTTTTATCCACATCTAAATTATTTTAATCTTTGTATTAATATGATATCATCATGATAACATCTTTGCTAACAAGCAGCAAGGCATGACATCCAATCATGAGCTTCAACACCATCACTCTTCTTCAGCATATTATTATTATTTTCATAAGCATTATCATATATGTGCAAGCAAAACATACTAAGTATAGACATCAACACCAAGTTTGTAATAGATACTTCCCTACAATCATGAATGAAGAAATGAAAATAACATCTAACAAAGTAAGGAAATAACTAAATTTTTGGATCTAATAAAGTAAGGAAGTAACTAATTTTTTGGATGTGAAATATTTTCTAACTTTAAGCATTGTAACAAGAACTAACAAGTTCATGTCATTATTCATAAACATCTGATAGCACAAAGAAAATTTTAAGACTAGTAACTATTAACCGCATTTTTCAGATTTTCTACTTTCAGTTCAAACTTTAATGAACATAACTTTTAAGAAAGAGATAAAATTAAGAGACTACTGAAGTATAGTTGTTAAAAGCTCAATCAATCTGCATAGGGAGGGCATCATTTGAGCACTTTTCCTCCAACCAAAAACCTAGCGATCCCCTACACCTTCCAAATGAAAGTGGCCCTTATCCTTCATTAGGGTACAAACATGGGAATGGGTCAAGTTTCCACCTAATCTTGGTGTTTGTATCCTACTCTAGTCTAGTTGGTCACACAACTATAGACCCCTAATTTATGTATGACCATTAGACTAGACTAGGTAACTAGACACAATGAGCTAGCTAAGCACAAGTAGAACATTGTGCCACCTTGGCTAAAGGTTTTTATGATAACCACTCACAAATGAAGTGCAACAATTTTCTCACCCAACCCTATTCTACTTGGATTCTCTAACCATCTATAGAACAAGAGCATAAGACAGGCTAACTTGATTGACTTTACTTCTTGGTCACTTAATTCATGTATCATTCTACCATTGGTCTCATGGCCTCTTGTCTTAGTTCATCCATTGGTTGTATAGTTTACCAACAATAGTGTTGTTGATATTCAAGTAATAATTTGCATGAATATCACTTACACTCCCATGTTTATGTGAACTGGCACACATAAACAAATGATTATAAAGATTTATTAAATTTCTCCGAGAACCCGACTAACCACAAAGCTAGCTAAGACTCATTGTAAGATAAGCTTTAGAGAGTCACAAGAGTATCCCAGATTAGGCTTTCTAGGCTGCCATTTCTATGCTAAATAAATATGATGAGCAATATTTCAGTATTGCATCTTCTTAGTCTTATAGCGTCGTAAATTATAACCTTGTACAATTTATACCATTTTTTGTGCCCTTGCTTTAACATGTCCCATCTTAGCTCTCTCCTAGTGACGCAGTCAAGGTAGGGAGATCTAATGAAGGACATCCCCGCCTTGCAGCCTATAACACAAAACACCATGCAAGATACCAGCAACCGGTAACACAACACAAGATCTAACTAATAAACAGATAAAGAGCAACCTGGGTATGTGCACCAAGTTGTGGTACCAAAAGGGGGTCTTAAGATGCCACTTTTTTTTTTCTGAAATCAGCAAAGTCTGAACTTCAATGACAAATTGAAGATAGTTACACTCCAAATTTGAAGATGCAACAAGAACAAGAGTCAGAGTGCTTCGAGTCTACTTTCTAAACTACTAATTATTTTTGAAAATGGTGGAGATTAAGGGCTTCAAAAAGGGGGGCCACAAAAAGTGGTCCTATTTTTATGCAAAAAACATAGCATAGCATCTGTTGTGGCCCCCATAAAATGTTAACTTTTCTTTTGAATTTTTAAAATCACTGCAGTGAGAAATTAGTTAACACCTTGAAGTTTATGCTAGAATTTTCAGCTAATTTTTTAATGAGTATATGATTTTTTACTAATTTTCGAAGTAGACACATCCTAAAAAACAAAAATTTGAGCGTGCTCCCCCCTAAAATCATTGAAAACAAATCAAAAGTAAATTTTTTTTTTTAAAATTGTGTAGAATGGAGTCTAGTTTCTAAAAATGGAATTTTTTTCAAAATCTAATGAATGTGTAAAAAGCTAGACCCAAAATAGTGCATGTTGGTTTTTGACAAAAAACGAACACACTAACAAAAGAAATTATAGATGAAAGACTTAACAAAATCAAAATTTGAAATAAATTACATTTTTGGATAGCTAAGAGGGAGCTCAAGTTTACCACAGTATTTTTTTTTAACTTCATTGAAACACATGCAAACCCGATGGAGAGCGCGACCAAAAATATGTCAAAATTTTTAATGTTCTGACAAAAACACATCTCTAGCCTAAAATGGTCATCCAAACCTTTTGGGTTGGATGCCCAAGGCAAATCCAAACCATAGGTTTGGTGCTTCCCAAAGAGAGACATTTGGCGCTCGCCAAATATGGTGAGCGCCCTATTTGGCATGTGCCAAATGTGATGAATGGATATTCCATTTGGTACATGCCAAATATGGTCCATATTCCACATTTGGCACGCGCCAAATGTGGATGAAGAGGGAGATAGCTCGAGGGATAGTAGAATAAGGGAATTGTGAGAGCTAGAAAGGGGAGGGACAAAGAAGAGTATGTATCTATAAGAAAGAAGAGCCCGAGAAGAGGTAAGGGGAGAGAGAGAATATGAGATCTAGTTCATAGAGAGAGATGGAACTACGAGGGAAGGGAGATAAAGAAGAGAGAGGTGAGATGGGGGTTTCTATGTACACATTTGGCACTGTCCCTATTTGGCGCGCGCCAAATGTCGAATAGATACAAACTCTTCTTTGTCCCTCCCCTCTCTAGCTCTCACAATTCCCTTATTCTCCTATCCCTCGAGCTATCTCCCTCTTCATCCTTACACCCATCTAATTCCCTCTCTAACCTCTTTCCCTCAGTTTTTTCCTCACTCCCTCCTCTCTCTAGGTCCTAAGTGATCATAGGACACCATATGACCCATTAGGACACAAAATGACCCCTAACGATACCTAAGGGGTCATATGATGTCCTATGGGGTCATAGGACTCCATATGACCTCTTAGGTTCCCATAGGACCCATAACGACACCATATTTAATCCTAAGTGGTCATAGGACACCATATGACCCCTTAGGACACCATAGGACACATAACGACACCATATGGTGTCTTAATGGGTCATAGGACACCATATGACCCCTTAGGTGTCGTTAAGGGTCATATTGTGTCCTAAGGGATTATGTGGTGTCCTATGACCCCTTAGGACACTATACGACCCATAACAACACCATATTGTGTCCTAAAGGGCCATATGGTGTCCTAAAGGGTCATAGGAAACCATATGACCCCTTACGACACCATACGACCCATAACAAAACCCTATTGTGTCCTAAGGGGTCATAGGACACCATATGACCCCTTACGACACCATACGACCCATAACGACACCCTATTGTGTCCCAAGGGGTCATATGGTGTCCTAAGGGGTCATAGGACACCATATGATCCCTTAGGACACCATACGACCCATAACGACACCCTATTGTGTCCTAGGGGGTCATATGGTGTCCTAAGGGTTCATAGGACACCATATGACCCCTTACGACACCATTCAACCCATAACGACACCTACAGGGTCATATGGTGTCCTATGGCCCCATAGGACACTATATGACCCCTTAGGTGTCCATACGACCCATAACGACACCATATTGTGTCCTAAGGGGTCATATGGTGTCCTAAGGGGTCATAAGACACCATATGACCCCTTAGGACACCATATGACCCATAACGACACCACATTGTGTCCTAAGGAGTCATATGGTGTCCTAAGGGGTCATAAGACACCATATGACCCCTTAGGACACCATACGACCCATAACGACACCCTATTGTGTCCTAGGGGGTCATATGGTGTCCTAAGGTGTCATAGGATAGCATATGACCCCTTACGACACCATATGACCCATAACGACACCTAAGGGGTCATATGGTGTCCTGTGGCCCCATAGGACATCATATGACCCCTTAGGTGTCCATACAACCCATAACAACACCATATTATGTCCTAAGGGGTTATATGGTTTCCTAAGGGGCCATAGGACACCATATGACCCCTGAGGACACCATACAACCCAGAATGACCCATAACGACACCGTATTGTGTCCTAAGGGGTCATATGGTGTCATAAGGGGTCATAAGACACCATATGACCCCTTAGGACACCATACGACCCATAACGACACCCTATTGTGTCCTAGGGGGTCATATGGTGTCCTAAGGGGTCATAAGACACCATATGACCCCTTAGGACACCATACGACCCATAACGACACCCTATTGTGTCCTAGGGGGTCATATGGTGTCCTAAGGGGTCATATGGTGTCCTATGGGGCCATAGGACACCATATGACCCCTTAGGTGTCCATACGACCCATAACGACACCATATTGTGTCCTAAGTGGTCATAGGACACCATATGACCCCTTAGGACACCATATGACCCATAGCGACACTGTATTGTGTCCTAAGGGGTCATATGGTGTCCTAAGGGATCAGAAGACACCATATGACCCCTTAGTCCACACCATACGACCCATAACGACACCTTATTGTGTCCTAGGGGGTCATATGGTGTCCTGAGGGGTGATAGGACACCATATGACCCCTTACGACACCTAAGGGCTCATATGGTGTCCTATGGCCCCATAGGATATCATATGACCCCTTAGGTGTCCATACGACCAATAACAACACCATATTATGTCCTAAGGGGTCATATGGTGTCCTAAGGGGTCATAGGACACCATATGACCCTTTAGGACACCATACGACCCATAATGACACTGTATTGTGTCCTAAGGGGTCATATGGTGTCATAAGGGGTCATAAGACACCATACTACCCATAACGACACCCTATTGTGTCCTAGGGGGTCATATGGTGTCCTAAGGGGTCATAAGACACCATATGACCCCTTAGGATACCCTACGACCCATAACAACACCCTATTGTGTCCTAGGGGGTCATATGGTATCCTAAGGTGTCATAGGACACCATATGACCCCTTATGACATTATACGACCCATAATGACACCTAAGGGGTCATATGGTGTGCAATGGCCCCATAGGACACCATATGACCCCTTAGGTGTCCATACAACCCATAACGACACCATATTGTGTCCTAAGGGGTCATATGGTGTCCTAAGGGGTCATATGGTGTCCTAAGGGGTCATAAGACACCATTTGACCCCTTAGGACACCATACGACCCATAAAAACACCCTATTGTGTCCTAGGGTGTCATATGGTGTTCTAAGGGGTCATACGACACCATGTGACCCATTATGGCACCATACAACACATAACGATAGCTAAGGGGTCATCTGGTGTCCTATGGCCCCATAGGACACCATATGACCCCTTAGGTGTCCATACGACCCATAACGACACCATATTGTGTCCTAAGGGGTCATATGGTGTCCTAAGGGGTCATAGGACACCATATGACCCCTTAGGACACCATACGACCCATAATGACACCATATTGTGTCCTAAGGGGTCATATGGTGCCCTAAGGGGTCATAAGACACCATATGACCCCTTAGGACACCATAGGACCCATAACGACACCCTATTGTTTCCTAGGGGGTCATATAGTGTCCTAAGGGATCATAGGACACCATATGACCCCTTACGACACCATACGACCCATAATGACACCTAAGGGGTCATATGGTGTCCTATGGCCCCATAGGATATCATATGACCCCTTAGGTGTCCATACGACCCATAACAGCACCATATTATGTCCTAAGGGGTCATATGGTGTCCTAAGACACGATATTATGTCCTAAAGCATCATATAGTTTAATTTTTATGGTTGTGGCTATCAAAATATAGGGTATAGAGTAGCAATTTATCAGAGGTTAAAAAATTTCAATGGGAGTCATTTGGCTAGCGCCATATTTGGTGCTAGCCAAATGAGCTGCACAAAAAAAAGGTTATAGGGTATAGAGTAGAAATTTATCAAAGGTAAAAAATTTCAATGGAAGTCATTTGGCTAGCACCATATTTGGCGCTAGCCAAATGAGCTGCACTAAAAAATGGTTATATGGGACCCTTGACCCGTGATCCAAGCCCACATTCTCTCTTTTTGTCTTCTTTCTGTGCATGATCAGACAAAAAAATTCTTTTTGCATGGTGTTGACATTTTATGCAAGGTTATTTTATACATTCCATTAGCTCTCCACCACGTTTTTTATCATTTGGCAATGTCAAAGAGGAAGAACATAGTTTTTTTTATCAAATTTGAACAATTGAGGTAATATTTTCTTGTTTTTAGAATTCAAATACTTATTAAGTGTTATTTTGTTTAAATGTTAGAATAAAAGTGTGAGTCAAAATTGATTATAATCCTATTAGATTTACATTAGATTTAACAATGCATTTGAAGGAAGTTGCATAAGAAAATTAATTGTTTAGTGGTTTAAAACAAAATTTGCAATTTCATACATCCTTTTTAAGATCTTATGAAATAATTTAGAAAATGAATACATGAAATAATTTCAATTTCATATATCCGTTTTAACATATGCAACATCATCATCATGCCGAGGAAACGACCAAAAAATGTAACACCAGAAGAGTGTGAAGCTAAGAATGCAAAAAAAAGAGAAGGAATGAAGCAACTTCGTGAACAAAGGAAATTGAATACCATAGAAGAAGAGGTGTCAAAGTAAGAGGTGCCAATTGAAGAGGAACATGAAATATCCATCCAATCTAAGAGAGAGACAAAATTGGCCACACAAAGGCAACAGATGCAAAACCTTCGTGCAATGAGACAATTGAATCCCGACGTTGAGAGCATATCTACAACAATTCAAGTTGAAGGCACCCCATCTCTTACATCTCAAGTTGAAGGCACACCATCTCTTATTGGCACACCGTTGGTCTCTACAACATCTCATATTGAATGCACTCCCTCTATGACATTTGACGTTGCAAGTACTTCACGACTGACATCAAGTATTGGAGATACACCATCTTGTACACTTCAATTTCAAGGTATGTCATCATTTTCATCTCCGCTTGAAGGTATGCCAGCTATCCCTAATGTTGTTGACATTCCTAATCTTGAGATAACTCAAAGTTTGAGAACACCTCCTAGAGTTTTGCATAGAAAGCCTAAGTATTTGATTGATATTGATGCTAATGTTTTGAAACCAATGGTTGACAAGTTTCTGAAGCGTACTTGTCAAAGACATGCTAACCAGATATGGAAAATATTTTTTGAGCCTTTAAATGAGACAGGAAGATGTCAACTATTTGCTGAAATGATGAGAAATCTGAAATTTAGGCTTATAATGAAGATTCTTGGGCTAAGAACATCGATTGAATCAAGCGACAAATCTATTGTGAAGAATTTGATGAATGCATATGATACTGTTGGTTCTAACTCACGCACAAAAGATAGTAATGCCACACAACCTATCATTACATCAACAATTGTAAGCACTCAAAATAAGAAAGCTCGCCTCCTTAGAAAGACAAGTAAACAATTGAAGATAAGTAGACAAACTCTAATGAGAGCTTTGGGAAGGCAACAAAGAGCGGAGGATCCATATAACAATGAGTTATGGGCATTTTCCGGTAGATTGCCACGGAAAGATAAAGCAATTGTTGAAGCCTTGAGATCCCTAATTGAATATTTTTGGAAGAATAACACAAGGGTCTCTCCAAATCAAAGAGATGTTGTAAGAAGGAGGATTGGTAGTAAAATCCATGATCCACATCCGAAACATTTTTTGGATATGACTCAAAGACAATTTTTTGCCAAGTTTCAAAGTATGTATCCTCAAATAAAAATTAGTCAAAGGTTCTTTGAAATGGTAGAGCCTTTTTATGTCAAAATAAATCACACAAGCACAACTTCTTGTTGTAGAGTATATATTGAATTTTCTAACCATTATGATGTTTATCAACGCATATGTATAGATTTGCATGCTAACAATGTTTTGCAGGAATGCAACATAAATGGTCCACCGACAACTTCAAGGGAATTCATATCTAGCATCTTATGTGAAAGAGTAGATGGTCAAGTATATTACAATAAGTGTTGCTTGGATGGCACATGTGTTGATTGTGGTGGATTGCGACATTTACAAATTTGTCAACATATGGATATTGGACAAGAAATTGGTAATGAATTAGTAGAATTTGGAAAATATAAGACAGTGGCCTACATGCAAAAAGATGGAAAAGATGCAAAAAGGTGTGAATTGGTTAGTGAGAAGATTCCAGTGTATCAATTTATGGGCATCTTTCATGAGAATATAGTGTATGAGTATGCAAGGAATAACCATTGAGCTCATTGGTTGGACTCACAATTTAAGCTATGCAAGGACACATTTCCACTTCATACAATCATTTCAATTGTTGACTTTGCAGAGAACTACACACTACAACCGCAGAATGAGGTGCAATCACAATATTACAACTCCACACAAGTTGCCATATTTGTGCATATAGCATTCATCCATGCACATGATAGTATGGAAGAGGATAGGAAGATATTGAGGGAGTATCATTTTTACATCAATGATGATCGCTCACACTCTACAAAGTTTGTGCAAGGTTGTTTTTAGATATTCTACGATGATTTGGCTAGCCAAGGCATATCATTCCGTCAACATATCATATGGTCAGATAATTGTGCATTGCAATTTAAGAACTCTCAAATGTTTTATTGGTTGAGTAGGATGCATAAGTTGACTGCTATTCAACATATGTGGAATTTCTCTGAGGCTGAGCATGGAAAAGGGGAGCATGATGGTGCAGGAGCATGTATTAAAAGAGCTTTAGCATGAGAAGAGTTAAAGTACAAAGGGAACGCAAACTTGAAAGATGCAAAATCAATTGTTCAATGGTGCAATGGTATAATTGGTCTAGGTAATCAAGGTAAGTCTTTAGTTTGCAGATTTTTTTGGTTGGTAGATGATACTAACATTGCAAAATTAGAAGATTGTTGTACATTGACAGGAACGAGTGAACTACACTCTTTCAAAAGCTTTAATGCAGGTTCATGGACTATCCATATGTGATGGATGGCATGTTATTATTCTTCATGTAGAGATGGTGCCTATAATGATTGTGAGTCAAAGGATTGGGTCGACGAATGGTGTATGAGACCTGTAACCCACTTGAGACATACTGACCTCCGAGTGCACTACAACTCACACAGATGGAAGCATCAATTGACTTTGACCATGTGTCAGATTTAGTCCAACCAGGTAAATTATCCACATGCAATTTTTGTACTTTAATATTTTACCTTAGTTGTTTGCTAAATTCTTCTCACTTTATCATTGCAGGGCATTTTTACGTAGTAATTGCAGCTGAAGACAATGAAGAAGGAACAAATTATTACCTGTGTCGTTGTGTGGACGCAAAAAAGAAATTGGATCGCCTTGTGGTAGATGGAGAAAATATTGAGTACCCAACAAGATCAGTAGTTGTTACTGGTACATGGCTTAGAAGGTACCCAGTGAAGAAGTCTAACTTGTGGTTGTTTGAGGATTTCGAGACACATAGGAAGATTCTTCATTATTCTAACCTTGTTGTAGCTTCAAATGTTCATTTGATCAGATATGGGGGTAGACCACTAAACAAGAACCTATGGAAGGTTCATGAGTCTAACCATGAGGCCATACTAGACACGATAAAGAGTAGAGCAGATCCAGATGGTTCATTGGATTAAATGTAAATGTAAAAAAATGTAATATCAATCTTATTTGGATATATGTAGATGACTTGTATTTTTGACTACTCGAGGCATTGTAATATAAAAATTTATGTTTTTGTCTTGTTTTGTGTGATTTTATGTAAATAATGTCATTTTGGACCATTAGAGATCACATGGGATCATTTCGTGAAGTATACCCTGTTAATATGTTAAAAGATGTAAATAATGCTCATATGTTGTCAATCACTCAAAGTGTGAAAAATTGTCAAAATTCGGCATGGTTTTTCTCAATGTTAGTGACATGTAAGAATGATCTATCTGATCCTATGGGGTCATGTTATGGCACTCTAAAAAAGCCTCTCTCGGTTTGGGTAGACTCGGATCCAATTGCTCGTGGCAACTCTTTCTCGGTCGCAACAAAAAGCGACAGATGAGTTCAATGAAAAGTTGCACAATGCCCCATCTTTCAATCCGCTTGTCGCGGCACCAAACCGTCAACTCGTACGCATTAGGGTGGCTGGGTTTATGCTAGGAATGCCTTCTTTTTGCTCTCCAACTCGCTCGATCATTGTGGGCCACACCCTAGCAGCCAAATCGCCCAAGTGCTCAAATTGCTCAAAGTTGTCAATATTCGGCATCATGTTTCTCCGTACCCATTA